>NW_026623066.1:515000-705000 GCF_023065955.2 Ursus arctos | reverse complement strand
CTCACAAATGTGGATCTGAAACATAATATGCAAGAACAGACAAATACACCCATCGACTTTTTCATACAGGCATACACAATGGTTACCCGAAAACACACACACACACACACACACACACACACACTGTCACACTCGCAACACAGCACTCACACTGGGCCTCGGCAGAGCCATCAACACTTGGAACTGCCCTAACATACTCACAAACGTTTTCCCGACACACACATACACAAGAAACACACACAAACACCCATCGACTTTTTCTTACAGGCATACACAACGGTTTCCCGTGAACACACACACACACACAGTCACACTTACAACACAGCACTCACAATGGGTATCCAGCAGAACCATCAACACTTGGAACTGCCTTAAAATATTGACAAATGTGGTCGCGACACACACATACACATGAAACTCACACAAACATCCATCGACTTATTCTTACAGGCATACACAATGTTTTCCCGCCAACACAAACACACACAGAAACACACACTGCCACACTCACAACACAGCATTCACACTGGCACTTGGAACTGCCACAACATACTCACATACGTGGTCCCGACACACACATACACAAGAAACACACAGAAACACCCATCGACTTTTTCTTAGAAGCATACACTGTGGGGTTCCCCCAAACACACACACACACAGAGACACACACACACTATCACACTCACAACACAGCACTCTCACTGGGTCTCCAGCAGAGCCATCAACACTTGGAACTGCCCTAACATATTCACATATGTGGTCCCGACACACACATACAGAAGAAACACACACAAACACCCATCGAATTTTTCTTATAAGCATACAGACTGGTTTCCTGCAAACACACACACAGACACGCACACACACTGTCACACTCACAACACACACTCACACTGGATATCCAGCAAACTCATGAAGACTTGGAACTGCCCTCACACACTCAGAAATGTGGATCTGAAACACAATACGCAAGAACACACAAATACACCCATCGACTTTTTCATACAGGCATACACAATGGTTACCGGAAAACACACACACACACACACACACTGTCACACTAACAGCACAGTACGCACACTGGGCCTCGGCAGAGCCATCAACACTTGGAACTGCCCTAACATACTCACAAACGTTTTCCTGACACACACATACACAAGAAACACACACAAACACCCATTGAATTTTTCTTACAGGCGTACACAGGGGGTTCTGACACACACACAGACTCACACACACTATCACACTCAAAACACAGCACTCACACTGGGTCTCCAACACAGCCGTCAACACTTGGAACTGCTTTAACATAATCACAAACATGGTCCTGACACACACATATACAAATAACACACACAAACACCCATCGACTTTTTCTTGCAGGCATACACAATGGTTTCCTGCAAACACACACACACACACACACACACAAAAGTCACACTCATGACAGAGCACTCACATTGGATCTCCAGCAGAGCCATGAACACTTGGAATTACCTTAACATATTCACAAACGTGGTCCCGAAACACACATGCAGAAGAAACACACAAAAACACCCTACGACTTTTTCTTACAGACATACACAATGGTATCCAGCAAAACACACACACACACACACACATACACTATCACACGCACAACACAGCAGTCACACTGGGTCCCCGGCATAGCCATCAACAGTTGGAACTGCCCTAACATACTCACAAACGTGGTCCCGACACACACATACACAAGAAACACACACAAACTCCCATTGACTTTTACTTACAGTCATGCACAATGGTTTCCGCAAACACACACACACACTATCACACTCACAACACAGCATTCACACTGGCACTTGAATCTGCCCTAACATACAAACAAACGTGGTCCCGACACACACATACACAAGAAACACACACAAACACCCATCAACATTTTGTTACAGGGAGACAGAGTGGGGTTTCCCCAAACACACACACACACACACACACACACACTGTCACACTAACAGCACAGTACGCACACTGGACCTCGGCAGAGCCATCAACACTTGGAACTGCCCTAACATACTCACAAACGTTTTACCGACACACACATACACAAGAATCACACACAAACACCCATCGACTTTTTCTTACAGGCATACACAACGGTTTCCCGTGAACACACACACACACAGTCACACTTACAACACAGCACTCACAATGGGTATCCAGCAGAACCATCAACACTTGGAACTGCCTTAAAATATTGACAAATGTGGTCGCGACACACACATACACATAAAACTCACACAAACATCCATCGACTTATTCTTACAGGCATACACAATGTTTTCCCGCCAACACAAACACACACAGAAACACACACTGCCACACTCACAACACAGCATTCACACTGGCACTTGGAACTGCCACAACATACTCACATACGTGGTCCCGACACACACATACACAAGAAACACACACAAACACCCATCGACTTTTTCTTAGAAGCATACACTGTGGGGTTCCCCCAAACACACACACACACAGAGACACACACACACTATCACACTCACAACACAGCACTCTCACTGGGTCTCCAGCAGAGCCATCAACACTTGGAACTGCCCTCACATATTCACAAATGTGGTCCCGACTCACACATACAGAAGAAACACACACAAACACCCATCGAATTTTTCTTATAGGCATACAGACCGGTTTCCTGCAAACACACACACAGACACGCACACACACTGTCACACTCACAACACACACTCACACACGATATCCAGCAAACTCATGAACACTTGGAACTGCCCTCACACACTCACAAATGTGGATCTGAAACACAATACGCAAGAACACACAAATACACCCATCGACTTTTTCATACAGGCATACACAATGGTTATCCGAAAACACACACACACACACACACACACACACTCTCACACTCACAACACAGCACTCACTCTGTACCTCGGCAGAGACATCAACACTTGGAACTGCCCTAACATACTCACAAACGTTTTCCCAACACAGACATACACAAGAAACACACAAACACCCATCGACATTTTCTTACAGGCGTACACAATGGTTTCCCGCAAACACACACGCACACACACTATCACACTCACAACACAGCACTCACAGTGCGTATCCAGCAGAGCCATCAACACTTGGAACTGCCCTCACACACTCACAAATGTGGATCTGAAACACAATACGCAAGAACACACAAATACACCCATTGACTTTTTCATACAGGCATACACAATGGTTACCGGAAAACACACACACACACACACACACACACACTGTCATACTCGCAACACAGCACTCACACTGGGCCTCGGCAGAGCCATCAACACTTGGAACTGCCCTAACATACTCACAAACGTTTTACCGACACACACATACACAAGAAACACACACAAACACCCATCGACTTTTTCTTACAGGCATACACAACGGTTTCCCGTGAACACACACACACACAGTCACACTTACAACACAGCACTCACAATGGGTATCCAGCAGAACCATCAACACTTGGAACTACCCTAACATACTTACAAACGTTTTCCTGACACACACATACACAAGAAACACACACAAACACCCATTGATTTTTTCTTACATGCGTACACAGGGGGTTCTGAAACACACACAGACACACACACACTATCACACTCACAACACAGCACTCACACTGGGTCTCCAACACAGCCGTCAACACTTGGAACTGCTTTAACATAATCACAAACATGGTCCTGACACACACATATACAAATAACACACACAAACACCCATCGACTTTTTCTTGCAGGCATACACAATGGTTTCCTGCAAACACACACACACACACACACAAAAGTCACACTCACGACAGAGCACTCACATTGGATCTCCAGCAGAGCCATGAACACTTGGAATTACCTTAACATATTCACAAACGTGGTCCCGAAACACACATGCAGAAGAAACACACAAAAACACCCTACGACTTTTTCTTACAGACATACACAATGGTATCCAGCAAAACACACACACACACACACACACATACACTATCACACGCACAACACAGCACTCACACTGGGTCCCCGGCATAGCCATCAACAGTTGGAACTGCCCTACCATACTCACAAACGTGGTCCCGACACACACATACACAAGAAACACACACAAACTCCCATTGACTTTTACTTACAGTCATGCACAATGGTTTCCGCAAACACACACACACACACTATCACACGCACAACACAGCATTCACACTGGCACTTGAATCTGCCCTAACATACAAAGAAACGTGGTCCCGACACACACATACACAAGAAACACACACAAACACCCATCAACATTTTGTAACAGGGAGACAGAGTGGGGTTTCCCGAAACACACACACACACACACACACACTGTCACACTAACAGCACAGTACGCACACTGGACCTCGGCAGAGCCATCAACACTTGGAACTGCCCTAACATACTCACAAACGTTTTATCGACACACACATACACAAAAATCACACACAAACACCCATCGACTTTTTCTTACAGGCATACACAACGGTTTCCCGTGAACACACACACACACAGTCACACTTACAACACAGCACTCACAATGGGTATCCAGCAGAACCATCAACACTTGGAACTGCCTTAAAATATTGACAAATGTGGTCGCGACACACACATACACATGAAACTCACACAAACATCCATCGACTTATTCTTACAGGCATACACAATGTTTTCCCGCCAACACAAACACACACAGAAACACACACTGCCACACTCACAACACAGCATTCACACTGGCACTTGGAACTGCCACAACATACTCACATACGTGGTCCCGACACACACATACACAAGAAACACACACAAACACCCATCGACTTTTTCTTAGAAGCATACACTGTGGGGTTCCCCCAAACACACACACACACAGAGACACACACACACTATCACACTCACAACACAGCACTCTCACTGGGTCTCCAGCAGAGCCATCAACAGTTGGAACTGCCCTAACATATTCACAAATGTGGTCCCGACACACACATACAGAAGAAACACACACAAACACCCATCGAATTTTTCTTATAGGCATACAGACTGGTTTCCTGCAAACACACACACAGACACGCACACACACTGTCACACTCACAACATACACTCACACTGGATATCCAGCAAACTCATGAAGACTTGGAACTGCCCTCACACACTCAGAAATGTGGATCTGAAACACAATACGCAAGAACACACAAATACACCCATCGACTTTTTCATACAGGCATACACAATGGTTACCGGAAAACACACACACACACACACACACACTGTCACACTAACAGCACAGTACGCACACTGGGCCTCGGCAGAGCCATCAACACTTGGAACTGCCCTAACATACTCACTAACGTTTTCCTGACACACACATACACAAGAAACACACACAAACACCCATTGAATTTTTCTTACAGGCGTACACAGGGGGTTCTGAAACACACACAGACTCACACACACTATCACACTCACAACACAGCACTCACACTGGGTCTCCAACACAGCCGTCAACACTTGGAACTGCTTTAACATAATCACAAACATGGTCCTGACACACACATATACAAATAACACACACAAACACCCATCGACTTTTTCTTGCAGGCATACACAATGGTTTCCTGCAAACACACACACACACACACAGACAAAAGGCACACTCACGACAGAGCACTCACATTGGATCTCCAGCAGAGCCATGAACACTTGGAATTACCTTAACATATTCACAAACGTGGTCCCGAAACACACATGCAGAAGAAACACACAAAAACACCCTACGACTTTTTCTTACAGACATACACAATGGTATCCAGCAAAACACACAGACACACACACACATACACTATCACACGCACAACACAGCAGTCACACTGGGTCCCCGGCATAGCCATCAACTGTTGGAACTGCCCTAACATACTCACAAACGTGGTCCCGACACACACATACACAAGAAACACACACAAACTCCCATTGACTTTTACTTCCAGTCATGCACAATGGTTTCCGCAAACACACACACACACACACTATCACACTCACAACACAGCATTCACACTGGCACTTGAATCTGCCCTAACATACAAACAAACGTGGTCCCGACACACACATACAGAAGAAACACACACAAACACCCATCAACATTTTGTAACAGGGAGACAGAGTGGGGTTTCCCCAAACACACACACACACACACACACTGTCACACTAACAGCACAGTACGCACACTGGACCTCGGCAGAGCCATCAACACTTGGAACTGCCCTAACATACTCACAAACGTTTCACCGACACACACATACACAAGAAACACACACAAACACCCATCGACTTTTTCTTACAGGCATACACAACGGTTTCCCGCGAACACACACACACACAGTCACACTTACAACACAGCACTCACAATGGGTATCCAGCAGAACCATCAACACTTGGAACTGCCTTAAAATATTGACAAATGTGGTCGCGACACACACATACACATGAAACTCACACAAACATCCATCGACTTATTCTTACAGGCATACACAATGTTTTCCCGCCAACACAAACACACACAGAAACACACACTGCCACACTCACAACACAGCATACACACTGGCACTTGGAACTGCCACAACATACTCACATACGTGGTCCCGACACACACATACACAAGAAACACACACAAACACCCTTCGACTTTTTCTTAGAAGCATACACTGTGGGGTTCCCCCAAACACACACACACACACAGACACACACACACTGTCACACTCACAACACAGCACTCTCACTGGGTCTCCAGCAGAGTCATCAACACTTGGAACTGCCCTCACATATTCACAAATGTGGTCCCGACACACACATACAGAAGAAACACACACAAACACCCATGGAATTTTTCTTATAGGCATACAGACTGGTTTCCTGCAAACACACACACAGACACGCACACACACTGTCACACTCACAACACACACTCACACTGGATATCCAGCAAACTCATGAACACTTGGAACTGCCCTCACACACTCACAAATGTGGATCTGAAACACAATACGCAAGAACACACAAATACACCCATCGATTTTTTCATACAGGCATACACAATGGTTATCCGAAAACACACACACAGACACACACACACACACACACACACACTCTCACACTCACAACACAGCACTCACTCTGTACCTCGGCAGAGACATCAACACTTGGAACTGCCCTAACATACTCACAAACGTTTTCCCAACACAGACATATACAAGAAACACACAAACACCCATCGACATTTTCTTACAGGCGTACACAATGGTTTCCCGCAAACACACACGCACACACACTATCACACAAACAACACAGCACTCACAGTGCGTATCCAGCAGAGCCATCAACACTTGGAACTGCCCTCACACACTCACAAATGTGGATCTGAAACACAATACGCAAGAACACACAAATACACCCATCGACTTTTTCATACAGGCATACACAATGGTTACCGGAAAACACACACACACACACACACTGTCACACTCGCAACACAGCACTCACACTGGGCCTCGGCAGAGCCATCAACACTTGGAACTGCCCTAACATACTCACAAACGTTTTCCCGACACACACATACACAAGAAACACACACAAACACCCATCGACTTTTTCTTACAGGCATACACAACGGTTTCCCGTGAACACACACACACACAGTCACACTTACAACACAGCACTCACAATGGGTATCCAGCAGAACCATCAACACTTGGAACTGCCCTAAAATATTGACAAATGTGGTCGCGACACACACATACACATGAAACTCACACAAACATCCATCGACTTATTCTTACAGGCATACACAATGTTTTCCCGCCAACACAAACACACACAGAAACACACACTGCCACACTCACAACGCAGCATTCACACTGGCACTTGGAACTGCCACAACATACTCACATACGTGGTCCCGACACACACATACACAAGAAACACACACAAACACCCATCGACTTTTTCTTAGAAGCATACACTGTGGGGTTCCCCCAAACACACACACACACACAGACACACACACACTGTCACACTCACAACACAGCACTCTCACTGGGTCTCCAGCAGAGCCATCAACAGTTGGAACTGCCCTAACATATTCACAAATGTGGTCCCGACACACACATACAGAAGAAACACACACAAACACCCATCGAATTTTTCTTATAGGTATACAGACTGGTTTCCTGCAAACACACACACAGACACGCACACACACTGTCACACTCACAACACACACTCACACTGGATATCCAGCAAACTCATGAACACTTGGAACTGCCCTCACACACTCACAAATGTGGATCTGAAACACAATATGCAAGAACACACAAATACACCCATCGACTTTTTCATACAGGCATACACAATGGTAACCCGAAAACACACACACACACACACACACACACACTGTCACACTCGCAACACAGCACTCACACTGGGCCTCGGCAGAGCCATCAACACTTGGGACTGCCCTAACATACTCACAAACGTTTTCCTGACACACACATACACAAGAAACACACACAAACACCCATTGAATTTTTCTTACAGGCGTACACAGGGGGTTCTGAAACACACACAGACACACACACACTATCACACTCACAACACAGCACTCACACTGGGTCTCCAACACAGCCGTCAACACTTGGAACTGCTTTAACATGATCACAAACATGGTCCTGACACACACATATACAAATAACACACACAAACACCCATCGACTTTTTCTTGCAGGCATACACAATGGTTTCCTGCAAACACACACACACACACACACACACACAAAAGGCACACTCACGACAGAGCACTCACATTGGATCTCCAGCAGAGCCATGAACACTTGGAATTACCTTAACATATTCACAAACGTGGTCCCGAAACACACATGCAGAAGAAACACACAAAAACACCCTACGACTTTTTCTTACAGACATACACAATGGTATCCAGCAAAACACACACACACACACACACATACACTATCACACGCACAACACAGCACTCACACTGGGTCCCCGGCATAGCCATCAACTGTTGGAACTGCCCTAACATACTCACAAACGTGGTCCCGACACACACATACACAAGAAACACACACAAACCCCCATTGACTTTTACTTACAGTCATGCACAATGGTTTCCGCAAACACACACACACACAAACTATCACACTCACAACACAGCATTCACACTGGCACTTGAATCTGTCCTAACATACAAACAAACGTGGTTCCGACACACACATACAGAACAAACACACACAAACACCCATCAACATTTTGTTACAGGGAGACAGAGTGGGGTTTCCCCAAACACACACACACACACACACACACACACTGTCACACTAACAGCACAGTACGCACACTGGGCCTCGGCAGAGCCATCAACACTTGGAACTGCCCTAACATACACACAAACGTTTCACCGACACACACATACACAAGAAACACACACAAACACCCATCGACTTTTTCTTACAGGCATACACAACGGTTTCCCATGAACACACACACACACACAGTCACACTTACAACACAGCACTCACAATGGGTATCCAGCAGAACATTCAACACTTGGAAGTGCCCTAACATATTTACAAATGTGGTCCCGACACACACATACAGAAGAAACACACACAAACACCCATGGAATTTTTCTTATAGGCATAGAGACTGGTTTCCTGCAAACACACACACAGACACGCACACACACTGTCACACTCACAACACACACTCACACTGGATATCCAGCAAACTCATGAACACTTGGAACTGCCCTCACACACTCACAAATGTGGATCTGAAACACAATACGCAAGAACACACAAATACACCCATCGACTTTTTCATACAGGCATACACAATGGTTACCGGAAAACACACACACACGCACACACACTGTCACACTCGCAACACAGCACTCACACTGGGCCTCGGCAGAGCCATCAACACTTGGAACTGCCCTAACATACTCACAAACGTTTTCCCGACACACACATACACAAGAAACACACACAAACACCCATTGAGTTTTTCTTACAGGCGTACACAGGGGGTTCTGAAACACAAACAGACACACACACACTATCACACTCACAACACAGCACTCACACTGGGTCTCCAACACAGCCGTCAACACTTGGAACTGCTTTAACATAATCACAAACATGGTCCTGACACACACATATACAAATAACACACACAAACACCCATCGACTTTTTCTTGCAGGCATACACAATGGTTTCCTGCAAACACACACACACACACACAAAAAGCACACTCACGACAGAGCACTCACATTGGATCTCCAGCAGAGCCATGAACACTTGGAATTACCTTAACATATTCACAAACGTGGTCCCGAAACACACATGCAGAAGAAACACACAAAAACACCCTACGACTTTTTCTTACAGACATACACAATGGTATCCAGCAAAACACACAGACACACACACACATACACTATCACACGCACAACACAGCACTCACACTGGGTCCCCGGCATAGCCATCAACTGTTGGAACTGCCCTAACATACTCACAAACGTGGTCCCGACACACACATACACAAGAAACACACACAAACACCCATCGACTTTTTCTTAGAAGCATACACTGTGGGGTTCCCCCAAACACACACACACACACAGACACACACACACTATCACACTCACAACACAGCACTCTCACTGGGTCTCCAGCAGAGCCATCAACACTTGGAACTGCCCTAACATATTCACAAATGTGGTCCCGACACACACATACAGAAGAAACACACACAAACACCCATCGAATTTTTCTTATAGGCATACAGACTGGTTTCCTGCAAACACACACACAGACACGCACACACACTGTCACACTCACAACACACACTCACACTGGATATCCAGCAAACTCATGAACACTTGGAACTGCCCTCACACACTCACAAATGTGGATCTGAAACACAATACGCAAGAACACACAAATACACCCATCGACTTTTTCATACAGGCATACACAATGGTTACCCGAAAACACACACACACACACACACACACACTGTCACACTCGCAACACAGCACTCACACTGGGCCTCGGCAGAGCCATCAACACTTGGAACTGCCCTAACATACTCACAAACGTTTTCCCAACACAGACATACACAAGAAACACACAAACACCCATCGACATTTTCTTACAGGCGTACACAATGGTTTCCCGCAAACACACACGCACACACACTATCACACTCACAACACAGCACTCACAGTGCGTATCCAGCAGAGCCATCAACACTTGGAACTGCCCTCACACACTCACAAATGTGGATCTGAAACACAATACGCAAGAACACACAAATACACCCATCGACTTTTTCATACAGGCATACACAATGGTTACCGGAAAACACACACACACACACACACACACACTGTCACACTCGCAACACAGCCATCACACTGGTCCTCGGCAGAGCCATCAACACTTGGAACTGCCCTAACATACTCCCAAACGTTTTACCGACACACACATACACAAGAAACGCACACAAACACCCATCGACTTTTTCTTACAGGCATACACAACTGTTTCCCTTGAACACACACACACACAGTCACACTTACAACACACCACTCACAATGGGTATCCAGCAGAACCATCAACACTTGGAACTGCCCTAAAATATTGACAAATGTGGTCACGACACACACATACACATGAAACTCACACAAACATCCATCGACTTATTCTTACAGGCATACACAATGTTTTCCCGCCAACACAAACACACACAAAAACACACACTGCCACACTCACAACACAGCATTCACTCTGGCGCTTGGAACTGCCACAAAATACTCTCATACGTGGTCCCGACACACACATACACAAGAAACACACACAAACACCCATCGACTTTTTCTTAAAAGCATACACTGTGGGGTTCCCCCAAACACACACACACAGAGAGACACACACACACTGTCACACTAACAACACAGCACTCTCACTGGGTCTCCAGCAGAGTCATCAACACTTGGAACTGCCCTAACATATTCACAAATGTGGTCCCGACACACACATACAGAAGAAACACACACAAACACCCATGGAATTTTTCTTATACGCATACAGACTGGTTTCCTGCAAACACACACACAGACACGCACACACACTGTCACACTCACAACACGCACTCACACTGGATATCCAGCAAACTCATGAACACTTGGAACTGCCCTCACACACTCACAAATGTGGATCTAAAACACAATACGCAAGAACACACAAATACACCCATCGACTTTTTCATACAGGCATACACAATGGTAACCCGAAAACACACACACACACACACACACACACTGTCACACTCGCAACACAGCACTCACTCTGGGCCTCGGCAGAGCCATCAACACTTGGAACTGCCCTAACATACTCACAAACGTTTTCCTGACACACGCATACACAAGAAACACACACAAACACCCATGGAATTTTTCTTACAGGCGTACACAAGGGGTTCGGAAACACACACAGACACACACACACTATCACACTCACAACACAGCACTCACACTGGGTCTCCAACACAGCCGTCAACACTTGGAACTGCTTTAACATAATCACAAACATGGTCCTGACACACACATATACAAATAACACACACAAACACCTATCGACTTTTTCTTGCAGGCATACAGAATGGTTTCCTGCAAACACACACACACACACACACAAAAGGCACACTCACGACAGAGCACTCACATTGGATCTCCAGCAGAGCCATGAACACTTGGAATTACCTTAACATATTCACAAACGTGGTCCCGAAACACACATGCAGAAGAAACACACAAAAACACCCTACGACTTTTTCTTACAGACATACACAATGGTATCCAGCAAACACACACACACACACACACATACACTATCACACGCACAACACAGCAGTCACACTGGGTCCCCGGCATAGCCATCAACAGTTGGAACTGCCCTAACATACTCACAAACGTGGTCCCGACACACACATACACAAGAAACACACACAAACTCGCATTGACTTTTACTTACAGTCATGCACAATGGTTTCCGCAAACACACACACACACACTATCACACTCACAACACAGCATTCACACAGGCACTTGAATCTGCCCTAACATACAAACAAACGTGGTCCCGACACACACATACAGAAGAAACACACACAAACACCCATCAACATTTTGTTACAGGGAGACAGAGTGGGGTTTCCCCAAACACACACACACACACACACACACACACACACACTGTCACACTAACAGCACAGTACGCACACTGGACCTCGGCAGAGCCATCAACACTTGGAACTGCCCTAACATACTCACAAACGTTTTACCGACACACACATACACAAGAAACACACACAAACACCCATCGACTTTTTCTTACAGGCATACACAACGGTTTCCCGTGAACACACACACACACAGTCACACTTACAACACAGCACTCACAATGGGTATCCAGCAGAACATTCAACACTTGGAACTGCCCTAACATATTCACAAATGTGGTCCCGACACACACATACAGAAGAAACACACACAAACACCCATGGAATTTTTCTTATAGGCATACAGACTGGTTTCCTGCAAACACACACACAGACACGAACACACACTGTCACACTCACAACACACACTCACACTGGATATCCAGCAAACTCATGAACACTTGGAACTGCCCTCACACACTCACAAATGTGGATCTGAAACACAATACGCAAGAACACACAAATACACCCATCGACTTTTTCATACAGGCATACACAATGGTTACCGGAAAACACACACACACACACACTGTCACACTCGCAACACAGCACTCACACTGGGCCTCGGCAGAGCCATCAACACTTGGAACTGCCCTAACATACTCACAAACGTTTTCCTGACACACACATACACAAGAAACACACACAAACACCCATTGAGTTTTTCTTACAGGCGTACACAGGGGGTTCTGAAACACACACAGACACACACACACTATCACACTCACAACACAGCACTCACACTGGGTCTCCAACACAGCCGTCAACACTTGGAACTGCTTTAACATAATCACAAACATGGTCCTGACACACACATATACAAATAACACACACAAACACCCATCGACTTTTTCTTGCAGGCATACACAATGGTTTCCTGCAAACACACACACACACACACACACACAAAAGGCACACTCACGACAGAGCACTCACATTGGATCTCCAGCAGAGCCATGAACACTTGGAATTACCTTAACATATTCACAAACGTGGTCCCGAAACACACATGCAGAAGAAACACACAAAAACACCCTACGACTTTTTCTTACAGACATACACAATGGTATCCAGCAAAACACACACATACACACACACAGACACTATCACACGCACAACACAGCACTCACACTGGGTCCCCGGCATAGCCATCAACTGTTGGAACTGCCCTAACATACTCACAAACGTGGTCCCGACACACACATACACAAGAAACACACACAAACTCCCATTGACTTTTACTTACAGTCATGCACAATGGTTTCCGCAAACACACACACACACACACACTATCACACTCACAACACAGCATTCACACTGGCACTTGAATCTGCCCTAACATACAAACAAACGTGGTCCCGACACACACATACAGAAGAAACACACACAAACACCCATCAACATTTTGTTACAGGGAGACAGAGTGGGGTTTCCCCAAACACACACACACACACACACACACACTGTCACACTAACAGCACAGTACGCACACTGGACCTCGGCAGAGCCATCAACACTTGGAACTGCCCTAACATACTCACAAACGTTTCACCGACACACACATACACAAGAATCACACACAAACACCCATCGACTTTTTCTTACAGGCATACACAACGGTTTCCCGCGAACACACACACACACAGTCACACTTACAACACAGCACTCACAATGGGTATCCAGCAGAACCATCAACACTTGGAACTGCCTTAAAATATTGACAAATGTGGTCGCGACACACACATACACATGAAACTCACACAAACATCCATCGACTTATTCTTACAGGCATACACAATGTTTTCCCGCCAACACAAACACACACAGAAACACACACTGCCACACTCACAACACAGCATTCACTCTGGCGCTTGGAACTGCCACAACATACTCACATACGTGGTCCCGACACACACATACACAAGAAACACACACAAACACCCATCGACTTTTTCTTAGAAGCATACACTGTGGGGTTCCCCCAAACACACACACACACACAGACACACACACACTATCACACTCACAACACAGCACTCTCACTGGGTCTCCAGCAGAGCCATCAACACTTGGAACTGCCCTAACATATTCACAAATGTGGTCCCGACACACACATAGAGAAAAAACACACACAAACACCCATCGAATTTTTCTTATAGGCATACACTGGTTTCCTGCAAACACACACACAGACACGCACACACACTGTCACACTCACAACACACACTCACACTGGATATCCTGCAAACTCATGAAGACTTGGAACTGCCCTCACACACTCACAAATGTGGATCTGAAACACAATACGCAAGAACACACAAATACACCCATCGACTTTTTCATACAGGCATACACAATGGTTACCCGAAAACACACACACACACACACACACTGTCACACTCGCAACACAGCACTCACACTGGGCCTCGGCAGAGCCATCAACACTTGGAACTGCCCTAACATACTCACAAACGTTTTCCCAACACAGACATACACAAGAAACACACAAACACCCATCGACATTTTCTTACAGGCGTACACAATGGTTTCCCGCAAACACACACGCACACACACTATCACACTCACAACACAGCACTCACAGTGCGTATCCAGCAGAGCCATCAACACTTGGAACTGCCCTCACACACTCACAAATGTGGATCTGAAACACAATACGCAAGAACACACAAATACACCCATCGACTTTTTCATACAGGCATACACAATGGTTACCGGAAAACACACACACACACACACACACTGTCACACTCGCAACACAGCACTCACACTGGGCCTCGGCAGAGCCATCAACACTTGGAACTGCCCTAACATACTCACAAACGTTTTCCCGACACACACATACACAAGAAACACACACAAACACCCATCGACTTTTTCTTACAGGCATACACAACGGTTTCCCGTGAACACACACACACACAGTCACACTTACAACACAGCACTCACAATGGGTATCCAGCAGAACCATCAACACTTGGAACTGCCCTAAAATATTGACAAATGTGGTCGCGACACACACATACACATGAAACTCACACAAACATCCATCGACTTATTCTTACAGGCATACACAATGTTTTCCCGCCAACACAAACACACACAGAAACACACACTGCCACACTCACAACACAGCATTCACACTGGCACTTGGAACTGCCACAACATACTCACATACGTGGTCCCGACACACACATACACAAGAAACACACACAAACACCCATCGACTTTTTCTTAGAAGCATACACTGTGGGGTTCCCCCAAACACACACACACACACAGACACACACACACTGTCACACTCACAACACAGCACTCTCACTGGGTCTCCAGCAGAGCCATCAACACTTGGAACTGCCCTAACATATTCACAAATGTGGTCCCGACACACACATACAGAAGAAACACACACAAACACCCATCGAATTTTTCTTATAGGTATACAGACTGGTTTCCTGCAAACACACACACAGACACGCACACACACTGTCACACTCACAACACACACTCACACTGGATATCCAGCAAACTCATGAACACTTGGAACTGCCCTCACACACTCACAAATGTGGATCTGAAACACAATATGCAAGAACACACAAATGCACCCATCGACTTTTTCATACAGGCATACACAATGGTAACCCGAAAACACACACACACACACACACACACACACACTGTCACACTCGCAACACAGCACTCACACTGGGCCTCGGCAGAGCCATCAACACTTGGAACTGCCCTAACATACTCACAAACGTTTTCCTGACACACACATACACAAGAAACACACACAAACACCCATGGAATTTTTCTTACAGGCGTACACAGGGGGTTCTGAAACACACACAGACACACACACACTATCACACTCACAACACAGCACTCACACTGGGTCTCCAACACAGCCGTCAACACTTGGAACTGCTTTAACATAATCACAAACATTGTCCTGACACACACATATACAAATAACACACACAAACACCCATCGACTTTTTCTTGCAGGCATACACAATGGTTTCCTGCAAACACACACACACACACACACACACAAAAAGCACACTCACGACAGAGCACTCACATTGGATCTCCAGCAGAGCCATGAACACTTGGAATTACCTTAACATATTCACAAACGTGGTCCCGAAACACACATGCAGAAGAAACACACAAAAACACCCTACGACTTTTTCTTACAGACATACACAATGGTATCCAGCAAAACACACACACACACACACAGACACTATCTCACGCACAACACAGCAGTCACACTGGGTCCCCGGCATAGCCATCAACTGTTGGAACTGCCCTAACATACTCACAAACGTGGTCCCGACACACACATACACAAGAAACACACACAAACTCCCATTGACTTTTACTTACAGTCATGCACAATGGTTTCCGCAAACACACACACACACACACACTATCACACTCACAACACAGCATTCACACTGGCACTTGAATCTACCCTAACATACAAACAAACGTGGTTCCGACACACACATACAGAACAAACACACACAAACACCCATCAACATTTTGTTACAGGGAGACAGAGTGGGGTTTCCCCAAACACACACACACACACACACACACACACTGTCACACTAACAGCACAGTACGCACACTGGGCCTCGGCAGAGCCATCAACACTTGGAACTGCCCTAACATACTCACAAACGTTTCACCGACACACACATACACAAGAAACACACATAAAACACCCATCGACTTTTTCTTACAGGCATACACAACGGTTTCCCGTGAACACACACACACACAGTCACACTTACAACACAGCACTCACAATGGGTATCCAGCAGAACCATCAACACTTGGAACTGCCTTAAAATATTGACAAATGTGGACGCGACACACACATACACATGAAACTCACACAAACATCCATCGACTTATTCTTACAGGCATACACAATGTTTTCCCGCCAACACAAACACACACAGAAACACACACTGCCACACTCACAACACAGCATTCACACTGGCACTTGGAACTGCCACAACATACTCACATACGTGGTCCCGACACACACATACACAAGAAACACACACAAACACCCATCGACTTTTTCTTAGAAGCATACACTATGGGGTTCCCCCAAACACACACACACACACAGACACACACACACTATCACACTCACAACACAGCACTCTCACTGGGTCTCCAGCAGAGCCATCAACACTTGGAACTGCCCTAACATATTCACAAATGTGGTCCCGACACACACATACAGAAAAAACACACATAAACACCCATCGAATTTTTCTTATAGGCATACACTGGTTTCCTGCAAACACACACACAGACACGCACACACACTGTCACACTCACAACACACACTCACACTGGATATCCTGCAAACTCATGAAGACTTGGAACTGCCCTCACACACTCACAAATGTGGATCTGAAACACAATACGCAAGAACACACAAATACACCCATCGACTTTTTCATACAGGCATACACAATGGTTACCCGAAAACACACACACACACACACACACACTGTCACACTCGCAACACAGCACTCACACTGGGCCTCGGCAGAGCCATCAACACTTGGAACTGCCCTAACATACTCACAAACGTTTTCCCAACACAGACATACACAAGAAACACACAAACACCCATCGACATTTTCTTACAGGCGTACACAATGGTTTCCTGCAAACACACACGCACACACACTATCACACTCACAACACAGCACTCACAGTGCGTATCCAGCAGAGCCATCAACACTTGGAACTGCCCTCACACACTCACAAATGTGGATCTGAAACACAATACGCAAGAACACACAAATACACCCATCGACTTTTTCATACAGGCATACACAATGGTTACCGGAAAACACACACACACACACACACTGTCACACTCGCAACACAGCACTCACACTGGGCCTCGGCAGAGCCATCAACACTTGGAACTGCCCTAACATACTCACAAACGTTTCACCGACACACATACACAAGAAACACACACAAACACCCATCGACTTTTTCTTACAGGCATACACAACGGTTTCCCGTGAACACACACACACACAGTCACACTTACAACACAGCACTCACAATGGGTATCCAGCAGAACCATCAACACTTGGAACTGCCCTAAAATATTGACAAATGTGGTCGCGACACACACATACACATGAAACTCACACAAACATCCATCGACTTATTCTTACAGGCATACACAATGTTTTCCCGCCAACACAAACACACACAGAAACACACACTGCCACACTCACAACACAGCATTCACACTGGCACTTGGAACTGCCACAACATACTCACATACGTGGTCCCGACACACACATACACAAGAAACACACACAAACACCCATCGACTTTTTCTTAGAAGCATACACTGTGGGGTTCCCCCAAACACACACACACACACAGACACACACACACTGTCACACTCACAAAACAGCACTCTCACTGGGTCTCCAGCAGAGCCATCAACACTTGGAACTGCCCTAACATATTCACAAATGTGGTTCCGACACACACATACAGAAGAAACACACACAAACACCCATCGAATTTTTCTTATAGGTATACAGACTGGTTTCCTGCAAACACACACACAGACACGCACACACACTGTCACACTCACAACACACACTCACACTGGATATCCAGCAAACTCATGAACACTTGGAACTGCCCTCACACACTCACAAATGTGGATCTGAAACACAATACGCAAGAACACACAAATACACCCATCGACTTTTTCATACAGGCATACACAATGGTAACCCGAAAACACACACACACACACACACACACACTGTCACACTCGCAACACAGCACTCACACTGGGCCTCGGCAGAGCCATCAACACTTGGAACTGCCCTAACATACTCACAAACGTTTTCCCGACACACACATACACAAGAAACACACACAAACACCCATGGAATTTTTCTTACAGGCGTACACAGGGGGTTCTCAAACACACACAGACACACACACACTATCACACTCACAACACAGCACTCACACTGGGTCTCCAACACAGCCGTCAACACTTGGAACTGCTTTAACATAATCACAAACATGGTCCTGACACACACATATACAAATAACACACACAAACACCCATCGACTATTTCTTGCAGGCATACACAATGGTTTCCTGCAAACACACACACACACACACACACACAAAAGGCACACTCACGACAGAGCACTCACATTGGATCTCCAGCAGAGCCATGAACACTTGGAATTACCTTAACATATTCACAAACGTGGTCCCGAAACACACATGCAGAAGAAACACACAAAAACACCCTACGACTTTTTCTTACAGACGTACACAATGGTATCCAGCAAAACACACAGACACACACACACATACACTATCACACGCACAACACAGCACTCACACTGGGTCCCCGGCATAGCCATCAACTGTTGGAACTGCCCTAACATACTCACAAACGTGGTCCCGACACACACATACACAAGAAACACACACAAACTCCCATTGACTTTTACTTACAGTCATGCACAATGGTTTCCACAAACACACACACATACACACTATCACACTCACAACACAGCATTCACACTGGCACTTGAATCTGCCCTAACATACAAACAAACGTGGTTCCGACACACACATACAGAACAAACACACACAAACACCCATCAACATTTTGTTACAGGGAGACAGAGTGGGGTTTCCCCAAACACACACACACACACACACACACACACACTGTCACACTAACAGCACAGTACGCACACTGGGCCTCGGCAGAGCCATCAACACTTGGAACTGCCCTAACATACTCACAAACGTTTCACCGACACACACATACACAAGAAACACACACAAACACCCATCGACTTTTTCTTACAGGCATACACAACGGTTTCCCGTGAACACACACACACACAGTCACACTTACAACACAGCACTCACAATGGGTATCCAGCAGAACATTCAACACTTGGAAGTGCCCTAACATATTCACAAATGTGGTCCCGACACACACATACAGAAGAAACACACACAAACACCCATGGAATTTTTCTTATAGGCATACAGACTGGTTTCCTGCAAACACACACACAGACACGCACACACACTGTCACACTCACAACACACACTCACACTGGATATCCAGCAAACTCATGAACACTTGGAACTGCCCTCACACACTCACAAATGTGGATCTGAAACACAATACGCAAGAACACACAAATACACCCATCGACTTTTTCATACAGGCATACACAATGGTTACCGGAAAACACACACACACGCACACACACTGTCACACTCGCAACGTAGCACTCACACAGGGCCTCGGCAGAGCCATCAACACTTGGAACTGCCCTAACATACTCACAAACGTTTTCCCGACACACACATACACAAGAAACACACACAAACACCCATTGAGTTTTTCTTACAGGCGTACACAGGGGGTTCTGAAACACACACAGACACACACACACTATCACACTCACAACACAGCACTCACACTGGGTCTCCAACACAGCCATCAACACTTGGAACTGCTTTAACATAATCACACACATGGTCCTGACACACACATATACAAATAACACACACAAACACCCATCGACTTTTTCTTGCAGGCATACACAATGGTTTCCTGCAAACACACACACACACACACACACACAAAAGGCACACTCACGACAGAGCACTCACATTGGATCTCCAGCAGAGCCATGAACACTTGGAATTACCTTAACATATTCACAAATGTGGTCCCGAAACACACATGCAGAAGAAACACACAAAAACACCCTACGACTTTTTCTTACAGACATACACAATGGTATCCAGCAAAACACACAGACACACACACACATACACTATCACACGCACAACACAGCAGTCACACTGGGTCCCCGGCATAGCCATCAACTGTTGGAACTGCCCTAACATACTCACAAACGTGGTCCCGACACACACATACACAAGAAACACACACAAACTCCCATTGACTTTTACTTCCAGTCATGCACAATGGTTTCCGCAAACACACACACACACACACACTATCACACTCACAACACAGCATTCACACTGGCACTTGAATCTGCCCTAACATACAAACAAACGTGGTCCCGACACACACATACAGAAGAAACACACACAAACACCCATCAACATTTTGTAACAGGGAGACAGAGTGGGGTTTCCCCAAACACACACACACACACACACACTGTCACACTAACAGCACAGTACGCACACTGGACCTCGGCAGAGCCATCAACACTTGGAACTGCCCTAACATACTCACAAACGTTTCACCGACACACACATACACAAGAAACACACACAAACACCCATCGACTTTTTCTTACAGGCATACACAACGGTTTCCCGCGAACACACACACACACAGTCACACTTACAACACAGCACTCACAATGGGTATCCAGCAGAACCATCAACACTTGGAACTGCCTTAAAATATTGACAAATGTGGTCGCGACACACACATACACATGAAACTCACACAAACATCCATCGACTTATTCTTACAGGCATACACAATGTTTTCCCGCCAACACAAACACACACAGAAACACACACTGCCACACTCACAACACAGCATTCACACTGGCACTTGGAACTGCCACAACATACTCACATACGTGGTCCCGACACACACATACACAAGAAACACACACAAACACCCATCGACTTTTTCTTAGAAGCATACACTGTGGGGTTCCCCCAAACACACACACACACACACACAGACACACACACACTATCACACTCACAACACAGCACTCTCACTGGGTCTCCAGCAGAGCCATCAACACTTGGAACTGCCCTAACATATTCACAAATGTGGTCCCGACACACACATACAGAAAAAACACACACAAACACCCATCGAATTTTTCTTATAGGCATACAGACTGGTTTCCTGCAAACACACACACAGACACGCACACTCACTGTCACACTCACAACACACACTCACACTGGATATCCAGCAAACTCATGAACACTTGGAACTGCCCTCACACACTCACAAATGTGGATCTGAAACACAATATGCAAGAACACACAAATACACCCATCGACTTTTTCATACAGGCATACACAATGGTAACCCGAAAACACACACACACACACACACACTGTCACACTCGCAACACAGCACTCACACTGGGCCTCGGCAGAGCCATCAACACTTGGAACTGCCCTAACATACTCACAAACGTTTTCCCGACACACACATACACAAGAAACACACACAAACACCCATTGAGTTTTTCTTACAGGCGTACACAGGGGGTTCTGAAACACACACAGACACACACACACTATCACACTCACAACACAGCACTCACACTGGGTCTCCAACACAGCCGTCAACACTTGGAACTGCTTTAACATAATCACAAACATGGTCCTGACACACACATATACAAATAACACACACAAACACCCATCGACTTTTTCTTGCAGGCATACACAATGGTTTCCTGCAAACACACACACACACACACACACACACAAAAGGCACACTCACGACAGAGCACTCACATTGGATCTCCAGCAGAGCCATGAACACTTGGAATTACCTTAACATATTCACAAACGTGGTCCCGAAACACACATGCAGAAGAAACACACATAAACACCCTACGACTTTTTCTAACAGACATACACAATGGTATCCAGCCAAACACACAGACACACACACACATACACTATCACACGCACAACACAGCACTCACACTGGGTCCCCGGCATAGCCATCAACTGTTGGAACTGCCCTAACATACTCACAAACGTGGTCCCGACACACACATACACAAGAAACACACACAAACTCCCATTGACTTTTACTTACAGTCATGCACAATGGTTTCCGCAAACACACACACACACACTATCACACTCACAACACAGCATTCACACTGGCACTTGAATCTGCCCTAACATACAAACAAACGTGGTCCCGACACACACATACACAAGAAACACACACAAACACCCATCAACATTTTGTTGCAGGGGGACAGAGTGGGGTTTCCCCAAACACACACACACACACACACACACACACACACACACTGTCACAGTAACAGCACAGTACGCACACTGGACCTCGGCAGAGCCATCAACACTTGGAACTGCCCTAACATACTCACAAACGTTTCACCGACACACACATACACAAGAATCACACACAAACACCCATCGACTTTTTCTTACAGGCATACACAACGGTTTCCCGTGAACACACACACACACAGTCACACTTACAACACAGCACTCACAATGGGTATCCAGCAGAACCATCAACACTTGGAACTGCCTTAAAATATTGACAAATGTGGTCGCGACACACACATACACATGAAACTCACACAAACATCCATCGACTTATTCTTACAGGCATACACAATGTTTTCCCGCCAACACAAACACACACAGAAACACACACTGCCACACTCACAACACAGCATTCACACTGGCGCTTGGAACTGCCACAACATACTCACATACGTGGTCTCGACACACACATACACAAGAAACACACACAAACACCCATCGACTTTTTCTTAGAAGCATACACTGTGGGGTTCCCCCAAACACACACACACACACAGACACACACACACTGTCACACTCACAAAACAGCACTCTCACTGGGTCTCCAGCAGAGCCATCAACACTTGGAACTGCCCTAACATATTCACAAATGTGGTTCCGACACACACATACAGAAGAAACACACACAAACACCCATCGAATTTTTCTTATAGGTATACAGACTGGTTTCCTGCAAACACACACACAGACACGCACACACACTGTCACACTCACAACACACACTCACACTGGATATCCAGCAAACTCATGAACACTTGGAACTGCCCTCACACACTCACAAATGTGGATCTGAAACACAATATGCAAGAACACACAAATACACCCATCGACTTTTTCATACAGGCATACACAATGGTATCCCGAAAACACACACACACACACACACACTGTCACACTCGCAACACAGCACTCACACTGGGCCTCGGCAGAGCCATCAACACTTGGAACTGCCCTAACATACTCACAAACGTTTTCCCGACACACACATACACAAGAAACACACACAAACACCCATGGAATTTTTCTTACAGGCGTACACAGGGGGTTCTGAAACACACACAGACACACACACACTATCACACTCACAACACAGCACTCACACTGGGTCTCCAACACAGCCGTCAACACTTGGAACTGCTTTAACATAATCACAAACATGGTCCTGACACACACATATACAAATAACACACACAAACACCCATCGACTTTTTCTTGCAGGCATACACAATGGTTTCCTGCAAACACACACACACACACACACACACACAAAAGGCACACTCACGACAGAGCACTCACATTGGATCTCCAGCAGAGCCATGAACACTTGGAATTACCTTAACATATTCACAAACGTGGTCCCGAAACACACATGCAGAAGAAACACACAAAAACACCCTACGACTTTTTCTTACAGACATACACAATGGTATCCAGCAAAACACACAGACACACACACACATACACTATCACACGCACAACACAGCACTCACACTGGGTCCCCGGCATAGCCATCAACTCTTGGAACTGCCACAACATACTCACATACGTGGTCCCGACACACCCATACACAAGAAACACACACAAACACCCATCGACTTTTTCTTAGAAGCATACACTGTGGGGTTCCCCCAAACACACACACACACACACAGACACACACACACTATCACACTCACAACACAGCACTCTCACTGGGTCTCCAGCAGAGCCATCAACACTTGGAACTGCCCTAACATATTCACAAATGTGGTCCCGACACACACATACAGAAAAAACACACACAAACACCCATCGAATTTTTCTTATAGGCATACAGACTGGTTTCCTGCAAACACACACACAGACACGCACACACACTGTCACACTCACAACACACACTCACACTGGATATCCTGCAAACTCATGAAGACTTGGAACTGCCCTCACACGCTCACAAATGTGGATCTGAAACACAATACGCAAGAACACACAAATACACCCATCGACTTTTTCATACAGGCATACACAATGGTTACCCAAAAACACACACACACACACACACACACTGTCACACTCGCAACACAGCACTCACACTGGTCCTCGGCAGAGCCATCAACACTTGGAACTGCCCTAACATACTCACAAACGTTTTCCCGACACAGACATACACAAGAAACACACAAACACCCATCGACATTTTCTTACAGGCGTACACAATGGTTTCCTGCAAACACACACGCACACACACTATCACACTCACAACACAGCACTCACAGTGCGTATCCAGCAGAGCCATCAACACTTGGAACTGCCCTCACACACTCACAAATGTGGATCTGAAACACAATACGCAAGAACACACAAATACACCCATCGACTTTTTCATACAGGCATACACAATGGTTACCGGAAAACACACACACACACACACACTGTCACACTCGCAACACAGCACTCACACTGGGCCTCGGCAGAGCCATCAACACTTGGAACTGCCCTAACATACTCACAAACGTTTTCCCGACACACATACACAAGAAACACACACAAACACCCATCGACTTTTTCTTACAGGCATACACAACGGTTTCCCGTGAACACACACACAAACAGTCACACTTACAACACAGCACTCACAATGGGTATCCAGCAGAACCATCAACACTTGGAACTGCCCTAAAATATTGACAAATGTGGTCGCGACACACACATACACATGAAACTCACACAAACATCCATCGACTTATTCTTACAGGCATACACAATGTTTTCCCGCCAACACAAACACACACAGAAACACACACTGCCACACTCACAACACAGCATTCACACTGGCACTTGGAACTGCCACAACATACTCACATACGTGGTCCCGACACACACATACACAAGAAACACACACAAACACCCATCGACTTTTTCTTACAGGCATACACTGTGGGGTTCCCCAAACACACACACACACACAGACACACACACACTGTCACACTCACAAAACAGCACTCTCACTGGGTCTCCAGCAGAGCCATCAACACTTGGAACTGCCCTAACATATTCACAAATGTGGTTCCGACACACACATACAGAAGAAACACACACA
This sequence comes from Ursus arctos, assembly GCF_023065955.2. Classification (NCBI taxonomy): domain Eukaryota; kingdom Metazoa; phylum Chordata; class Mammalia; order Carnivora; family Ursidae; genus Ursus; species Ursus arctos. The sequence goes on along the minus strand of NW_026623066.1, from coordinate 677,293 downwards.
AACACCCATCGAATTTTTCTTATAGGTATACAGACTGGTTTCCTGCAAACACACACACAGACACGCACACTCACTGTCACACTCACAACACACACTCACACTGGATATCCAGCAAACTCATGAACACTTGGAACTGCCCTCACACACTCACAAATGTGGATCTGAAACACAATATGCAAGAACACACAAATACACCCATCGACTTTTTCATACAGGCATACACAATGGTAACCCGAAAACACACACACACACACACACACACACACACACTGTCACACTCGCAACACAGCACTCACACTGGGCCTCGGCAGAGCCATCAACACTTGGAACTGCCCTAACATACTCACAAACGTTTTCCTGACACACACATACACAAGAAACACACACAAACACCCATGGAATTATTCTTACAGGCGTACACAGGGGGTTCTGAAACACACACAGACACACACACACTATCACACTCACAACACAGCACTCACACTGGGTCTCCAACACAGCCATCAACACTTGGAACTGCTTTAACATAATCACAAACATGGTCCTGACACACACATATACAAATAACACACACAAACACCCATCGACTTTTTCTTGCAGGCATACACAATGGTTTCCTGCAAACACACACACACACACACACACAAAAGGCACACTCACGACAGAGCACTCACATTGGATCTCCAGCAGAGCCATGAACACTTGGAATTACCTTAACATATTCACAAACGTGGTCCCGAAACACACATGCAGAAGAAACACACAAAAACACCCTACGACTTTTTCTTACAGACATACACAATGGTATCCAGCAAAACACACAGACACACACACACATACACTATCACACGCACAACACAGCACTCACACTGGGTCCCCGGCATAGCCATCAACTGTTGGAACTGCCCTAACATACTCACAAACGTGGTCCCGACACACACATACACAAGAAACACACACAAACTCCCATTGACTTTTACTTACAGTCATGCACAATGGTTTCCGCAAACACACACACACACAAACTATCACACTCACAACACAGCATTCACACTGGCACTTGAATCGGCCCTAACATACAAACAAACGTGGTTCCGACACACACATACAGAACAAACACACACAAACACCCATCAACATTTTGTTACAGGCAGACAGAGTGGGGTTTCCCCAAACACACACACACACACACACACACACAAACTGTCACAGTAACAGCACAGTACGCACACTGGACCTCGGCAGAGCCATCAACACTTGGAACTGCCCTAACATACTCACAAACGTTTCACCGACACACACATACACAAGAATCACACACAAACACCCATCGACTTTTTCTTACAGGCATACACAACGGTTTCCCGTGAACACACACACACACAGTCACACTTACAACACAGCACTCACAATGGGTATCCAGCAGAACCATCAACACTTGGAACTGCCTTAAAATATTGACAAATGTGGTCGCGACACACACATACACATGAAACTCACACAAACATCCATCGACTTATTCTTACAGGCATACACAATGTTTTCCCGCCAACACAAACACACACAGAAACACACACTGCCACACTCACAACACAGCATTCACACTGGCACTTGGAACTGCCACAACATACTCACATATGTGGTCCCGACACACACATACACAAGAAACACACACAAACACCCATCGACTTTTTCTTAGAAGCATACACTGTGGGGTTCCCCCAAACACACACACACACAGAGACACACACACACTATCACACTCACAACACAGCACTCTCACTGGGTCTCCAGCAGAGCCATCAACACTTGGAACTGCCCTAACATATTCACAAATGTGGTCCCGACTCACACATACAGAAGAAACACACACAAACACCCATGGAATTTTTCTTATAGGCATACAGACTGGTTTCCTGCAAACACACACACAGACACGCACACACACTGTCACACTCACAACACACACTCACACTGGATATCCAGCAAACTCATGAGGACTTGGAACTGCCCTCACACACTCAGAAATGTGGATCTGAAACACAATACGCAAGAACACACAAATACACCCATCGACTTTTTCATACAGGCATACACAATGGTTATACGAAAACACACACACACACACACACACACTCTCACATTCACAACACAGCACTCACTCTTTACCTCGGCAGAGACATCAACACTTGGAACTGCCCTAACATACTCACAAACGTTTTCCCAACACAGACATACACAAGAAACACACAAACACCCATCGACATTTTCTTACAGGCGTACACAATGGTTTCCCGCAAAAACACACGCACACACACTATCACACTCACAACACAGCACTCACAGTGCGTATCCAGCAGAGCCATCAACACTTGGAACTGCCCTCACACACTCACAAATGTGGATCTGAAACACAATACGCAAGAACACACAAATATACCCATTGACTTTTTCATACAGGCATACACAATGGTTACCGGAAAACACACACACACACACACACACACACTGTCACACTCGCAACACAGCACTCACACTGGGCCTCGGCAGAGCCATCAACACTTGGAACTGCCCTAACATACTCACAAACGTTTTCCCGACACACACATACACAAGAAACACACACAAACACCCATCGACTTTTTCTTACAGGCATACACAACGGTTTCCCGTGAACACACACACACACAGTCACACTTACAACACAGCACTCACAATGGGTATCCAGGAGAACCATCAACACTTGGAACTGCCTTAAAATATTGACAAATTTGGTCGCGACACACACATACACATGAAACTCACACAAACATCCATCGACTTATTCTTACAGGCATACACAATGTTTTCCCGCCAACACAAACACACACAAAAACACACACTGCCACACTCACAACACAGCATTCACACTGGCACTTGGAACTGCCACAACATACTCACATACGTGGTCCCGACACACACATACACAAGAAACACACACAAACACCCATCGACTTTTTCTTAGAAGCATACGCTGTGGGGTTCCCCCAAACACACACACACACACAGACACACACACACTGTCACACTCACAACACAGCACTCTCACTGGGTCTCCAGCAGAGCCATCAACACTTGGAACTGCCCTAACATATTCACAAATGTGGTCCCGACTCACACATACAGAAGAAACACACACAAACACCCATGGAATTTTTCTTATAGGCATACAGACTGGTTTCCTGCAAACACACACACAGACACGCACACACACTGTCACACTCACAACACACACTCACACTGGATATCCAGCAAACTCATGAACACTTGGAACTGCCCTCACACACTCACAAATGTGGATCTGAAACACAATATGCAAGAACACACAAATACACCCATCGACTTTTTCATACAGGCATACACAATGGTTACCGGAAAACACACACACACACACACACACACACTGTCACACTAACAGCACAGTACGCACACTGGGCCTCGGCAGATCCATCAACACTTGGAACTGCCATAACATACTCACAAACGTTTTCCCGACACACACATACACAAGAAACACACACAAACTCCCATTGACTTTTACTTTCAGTCATGCACAATGGTTTCCGCAAACACACACGCACACACACTATCACACTCACAACACAGCACTCACAGTGCGTATCCAGCAGAGCCATCAACACTTGGAACTGCCCTCACACACTCACAAATGTGGATCTGAAACACAATACGCAAGAACACACAAATACACCCTTCGACTTTTTCATACAGGCATACACAATGGTTACCGGGAAACACACACAGACACACACACACACACACACTGTCACACTCGCAACACAGCACTCACACTGGGCCTCGGCAGAGCCATCAACACTTAGGAACTGCCCTAACATACTCACAAACGTTTTACCGACACACACATACACAAGAATCACACACAAACACCCATCGACTTTTACTTGCAGGCATACACAACGGTTTCCCGTGAACACACACACACACAGTCACACTTACAACACAGCACTCACAATGGGTATCCAGCAGAACCATGAACACTTGGAACTGCCCTAACATATTCACAAATGTGGTCCCGACACACACATACAGAAGAAACACACACAAACACCCATGGAATTTTTCTTATAGGCATACAGACTGGTTTCCTGCAAACACACACACAGACACGCACACACACTGTCACACTCACAACACACACTCACACTGGATATCCAGCAAACTCATGAACACTTGGAACTGCACTCACACACGCACAAATGTGGATCTGAAACACAATACGCAAGAACACACAAATACACCCATCGACTTTTTCATAGAGGCATACACAATGGTTACCGGAAAACACACACACACACACACACACACTGTCACACTCGCAACACAGCACTCACACTGGGCCTTGGCAGAGCCATCAACACTTGGAACTGCCCTAACATACTCACAAACGTTTTCCCGACACACACATACACAAGAAACACACACAAACACCCATTGAGTTTTTCTAACAGGCGTACACAGGGGGTTCTGAAACACACACAGACACACACACACTATCACACTCACAACACAGCACTCACACTGGGTCTCCAACACAGCCGTCAACACTTGGAACTGCTTTAACATTATCACAAACATGGTCCTGACACACACATATACAAATAACACACACAAACACCCATCGACTTTTTCTTGCAGGCATACACAATGGTTTCCTGCAAACACACACACACACACACACACACACACACAAAAGTCACACTCACGACAGAGCACTCACATTGGATCTCCAGCAGAGCCATGAACACTTGGAATTACCTTAACATATTCACAAACGTGGTCCCGAAACACACATGCAGAAGAAACACACAAAAACACCCTACGACTTTTTCTTACAGACATACACAATGGTATCCAGCAAAACACACACACACACACACACAGATACACTATCACACGCACACCACAGCACTCACACTGGGTCCCCGGCATAGCCATCAACAGTTGCAACTGCCCTAACATACTCACAAACGTGGTCCCGACACACACATACAGAAGAAACACACACAAACACCCATCAACATTTTGTTACAGGGAGACAGAATGGGGTTTCCCCAAACACACACACACACACACACTGTCACACTAACAGCACAGTACGCACACTGGACCTCGGCAGAGCCATCAACACTTGAAACTGCCCTAACATACTCACAAACGTTTCACCGACACACACATACACAAGAATCACACACAAACACCCATCGACTTTTTCTTAGAGGCATACACAACGGTTTCCCGTGAACACACACACACACAGTCACACTTACAACACAGCACTCACAATGGGTATCCAGCAGAACCATCAACACTTGGAACTGCCTTAAAATATTGACAAATGTGGTCGCGACACACACATACACATGAAACTCACACAAACATCCATCGACTTATTCTTACAGGCATACACAATGTTTTCCCGCCAACACAAACACACACAGAAACACACACTGCCACACTCACAACACAGCATTCACACTGGCACTTGGAACTGCCACAACATACTCACATACGTGGTCCCGACACACACATACACAAGAAACACACACAAACACCCATCGACTTTTTCTTAGAAGCATACACTGTGGGGTTCCCCCAAACACACACACACACACACAGACACACACACACTATCACACTCACAACACAGCACTCTCACTGGGTCTCCAGCAGAGCCATCAACACTTGGAACTGCCCTAACATATTCACAAATGTGGTCCCGACACACACATACAGAAGAAACACACACAAACACCCATGGAATTTTTCTTATAGGCATAGAGACTGGTTTCCTGCAAACACACACACAGACACGCACACACACTGTCACACTCACAACACACACTCACACTGGATATCCAACAAACTCATGAACACTCGGAACTGCCCTCACACACTCACAAATGTGGATCTGAAACACAATACGCAAGAACACACAAATACACCCATCGACTTTTTCATACAGGCATACACAATGGTTACACGAAAACACACACACACACACACACACACACTCTCACACCCACAACACAGCAATCACTCTGTACCTCGGCAGAGACATCAACACTCGGAACTGCCCTAACATACTCACAAACGTTTTCCCAAACAGACATACACAAGAAACACACAAGCACCCATCGACATTTTCGTACAGGCGTACACAATGGTTTCCCGCAAACACACACGCACACACACTATCACACTCACAACACAGCACTCACAGTGCGTATCCAGCAGAGCCATCAACACTTGGAACTGCCCTCACACACTCACAAATGTGGATCTGAAACACAATACGCAAGAACACACAAATACACCCATCGACTTTTTCATACAGGCATACACAATGGTTACCGGAAAACACACACACACACACACACTGTCACACTCGCAACACAGCACTCACACTGGGCCTCGGCAGAGCCATCAACACTTGGAACTGCCCTAACATACTCACAAACGTTTTCCCGACACACACATACACAAGAAACACACACAAACACCCATCGACTTTTTCTTACAGGCATACACAACGGTTTCCCGTGAACACACACACACACAGTCACACTTACAACACAGCACTCACAATGGGTATCCAGCAGAACCATCAACACTTGGAACTGCCTTAAAATATTGACAAATGTGGTCGCGACACACACATACACATGAAACTCACACAAACATCCATCGACTTATTCTTACAGGCATACACAATGTTTTCCCGCCAACACAAACACACACAGAAACACACACTGCCACACTCACAACACAGCATTCACACTGGCACTTGGAACTGCCACAACATACTCACATACGTGGTCACGACACACACATACACAAGAAACACACACAAACACCCATCGACTTTTTCTTAGAAGCATACACTGTGGGGTTCCCCCAAACACACACACACACATAGACACACACACACTGTCACACTCACAACACAGCACTCTCACTGGGTCTCCAGCAGAGCCATCAACACTTGGAACTGCCCTAACATATTCACAAATGTGGTCCCGACACACACATACAGAAGAAACACACACAAACACCCATGGAATTTTTCTTATAGGCATACAGACTGGTTTCCTGCAAACACACACACAGACACGCACACACACTGTCACACTCACAACACACACTCACACTGGATATCCAGCAAACTCATGAACACTTGGAACTGCCCTCACACACTCACAAATGTGGATCTGAAACACAATACGCAAGAACACACAAATACACCCATCGACTTTTTCATACAGGCATACACAATGGTAACCCGAAAACACACACACACACACACACACACTGTCACACTCGCAACACAGCACTCACACTGGGCCTCGGCAGAGCCATCAACACTTGGAACTGCCCTAACATACTCACAAACGTTTTCCTGACACACACATACACAAGAAACACACACAAACACCCATTGAATTTTTCTTACAGGCGTACACAGGGGGTTCTGAAACACACACAGACACACACACACTATCACACTCACAACACAGCACTCACACTGGGTCTCCAACACAGCCGTCAACACTTGGAACTGCTTTAACATAATCACAAACATGGTCCTGACACACACATATACAAATAACACACACAAACACCCATCGACTTTTTCTTGCAGGCATACACAATGGTTTCCTGCAAACACACACACACACACACACACACAAAAGGCACACTCACGACAGAGCACTCACATTGGATCTCCAGCAGAGCCATGAACACTTGGAATTACCTTAACATATTCACAAACGTGGTCCCGAAACACACATGCAGAAGAAACACACAAAAACACCCTACGACTTTTTCTTACAGACATACACAATGGTATCCAGCAAAACACACAGACACACACACACATACACTATCACACGCACAACACAGCACTCACACTGGGTCCCCGGCATAGCCATCAACTGTTGGAACTGCCCTAACATACTCACAAACGTGGTCCCGACACACACATACACAAGAAACACACACAAACTCCAATTGACTTTTACTTACAGTCATGCAGAATGGTTTCCGCAAACACACACACACACACACTATCACACTCACAACACAGCATTCACACTGGCACTTGAATCTGCCCTAACATACAAACAAACGTGGTCCCGACACACACATACAGAAGAAACACACACAAACACCCATCAACATTTTGTTACAGGGAGACAGAGTGGGGTTTCCCCAAACACACACACACACACACACACACACACTGTCACACTAACAGCACAGTACGCACACTGGACCTCGGCAGAGCCATCAACACTTGGAACTGCCCTAACATACTCACAAACGTTTCACCGACACACACATACACAAGAATCACACACAAACACCCATCGACTTTTTCTTACAGGCATACACAACGGTTTCCCGTGAACACACACACACACAGTCACACTTACAACACAGCACTCACAATGGGTATCCAGCAGAACCATCAACACTTGGAACTGCCTTAAAATATTGACAAATGTGGTCGCGACACACACATACACATGAAACTCACACATACATCCATCGACTTATTCTTACAGGCATACACAATGTTTTCCCGCCAACACAAACACACACAAAAACACACACTGCCACACTCACAACACAGCATTCACACTGGCACTTGAAACTGCCACAACATACTCACAAACGTGGTCCCGACACATACATACACAAGAAACACACACAAACACCCATCGACATTCTTCTTAGAAGCATACACTGTGGGGTTCCCCCAAACACACACACACACACAGACACACACACACTGTCACACTCACAACACAGCACTCTCACTGGGTCTCCAGCAGAGCCATCAACACTTGGAACTGCCCTAACATATTCACAAATGTGGTCCCGACACACACATACAGAAGAAACACACACAAACACCCATGGAATTTTTCTTATAGGCATACAGACTGGTTTCCTACAAACACACACACAGACACGCACACACACTGTCACACTCACAACACACACTCACACTGGATATCCAGCAAACTCATGAAGACTTGGAACTGCCCTCACACACTCACAAATGTGGATCTGAAACACAATACGCAAGAACACACAAATACACCCATCGACTTTTTCATACAGGCATACACAATGGTTACCCGAAAACACACACACACACACACACACACTCTCACACTCACAACACATCACTCACTCTGTACCTCGGTAGAGCCATCAACACTTGGAACTGCCCTAACATACTCACAAACGTTTTCCCAACACAGACATACACAAGAAACACACAAACACCCATCGACATTTTCTTACAGGCGTACACAACCGTTTCCCGCAAACACACACGCACACACACTATCAAACTCACAACACAGCACTCACAGTGCGTATCCAGCAGAGCCATCAACACTTGGAACTGCCCTCACACACTCACAAATGTGGATCTGAAACACAATACGCAAGAACAGACAAATACACCCATCGACTTTTTCATACAGGCATACACAATGGTTACCCGAAAACACACACACACACACACACACACACTCTCACACTCACAACACAGCACTCACTCTATACCTCGGCAGAGCCATCAACATTTGGAACTGCCCTAACATACTCACAAATTTTTTCCCAACACAGACATACAAAGGAAACACACAAACACCCATCGACATTTTCTTACAGGCGTACACAATGGTTTCCCGCAAACACACACGCACACACACTATCACACTCACAACACAGCACTCACAGTGCGTATCCAGCAGAGCCATCAACACTTGGAACTGCCCTCACACACTCACAAATGTGGATCTGAAAAACAATACGCAAGAACACACAAATACACCCATCGACTTTTTCATACAGTCATACACAATGGTTACCGGAAAACACACACACACACACTGTCACACTCGCAACACAGCACTCACACTGGTCCTCGGCAGAGCCATCAACACTTGGAACTGCCCTAACATACTCACAAACGTTTTCCCGACACACACATACACAAGAAACACACACAAACACCCATCGACTTTTTCTTACAGGCATACACAACGGTTTCCCGTGAACACACACACACAGTCACACTTACAACACAGCACTCACAATGGGTATCCAGCAGAACCATCAAAACTTGGAACTGCCTTAAAATATTGACAAATGTGGTCGCGACACACACATATACATGAAACTCACACATACATAAATCGACTTATTCTTACAGGCATACACAATGTTTTCCCGCCAACAAAACACACACAAAAACACACACTGCCACACTCACAACACAGCATTCACACTGGCACTTGGAACTGCCACAACATACTCACATACGTGGTCCCGACACACACATACACAAGAAACACACACAAACACCCATCGACTTTTTCTTAGAAGCATACACTGTGGGGTGCCCCCAAACACACACACACAGACACACACACACTGTCACACTCACAACACAGCACTCTCACTGGGTCTCCAGCAGAGCCATCAACACTTGGAACTGCCCTAACATATTCACAAATGTGGTCCCGACACACACATACAGAAGAAACACACACAAACACCCATCGAATTTTTCTTATAGGCATACAGACTGGTTTCCTGCAAACACACACACAGACACGCACACACACTGTCACACTCACAACACACACTCACACTGGATATCCAGCAAACTCATGAACACTTGGAACTGCCCTCACACACTCACAAATGTGGATCTGAAACACAATACGCAAGAACACACAAATACACCCTTCGACTTTTTCATACAGGCATACACAATGGTTACCGGGAAACACACACAGACACACACACACACACACACTGTCACACTCGCAACACAGCACTCACACTGGGCCTCGGCAGAGCCATCAACACTTAGGAACTGCCCTAACATACTCACAAACGTTTTACCGACACACACATACACAAGAATCACACACAAACACCCATCGACTTTTACTTGCAGGCATACACAACGGTTTCCCGTGAACACACACACACACAGTCACACTTACAACACAGCACTCACAATGGGTATCCAGCAGAACCATGAACACTTGGAACTGCCCTAACATATTCACAAATGTGGTCCCGACACACACATACAGAAGAAACACACACAAACACCCATGGAATTTTTCTTATAGGCATACAGACTGGTTTCCTGCAAACACACACACAGACACGCACACACACTGTCACACTCACAACACACACTCACACTGGATATCCAGCAAACTCATGAACACTTGGAACTGCACTCACACACGCACAAATGTGGATCTGAAACACAATACGCAAGAACACACAAATACACCCATCGACTTTTTCATAGAGGCATACACAATGGTTACCGGAAAACACACACACACACACACACACACTGTCACACTCGCAACACAGCACTCACACTGGGCCTTGGCAGAGCCATCAACACTTGGAACTGCCCTAACATACTCACAAACGTTTTCCCGACACACACATACACAAGAAACACACACAAACACCCATTGAGTTTTTCTAACAGGCGTACACAGGGGGTTCTGAAACACACACAGACACACACACACTATCACACTCACAACACAGCACTCACACTGGGTCTCCAACACAGCCGTCAACACTTGGAACTGCTTTAACATTATCACAAACATGGTCCTGACACACACATATACAAATAACACACACAAACACCCATCGACTTTTTCTTGCAGGCATACACAATGGTTTCCTGCAAACACACACACACACACACACACACACACAAAAGTCACACTCACGACAGAGCACTCACATTGGATCTCCAGCAGAGCCATGAACACTTGGAATTACCTTAACATATTCACAAACGTGGTCCCGAAACACACATGCAGAAGAAACACACAAAAACACCCTACGACTTTTTCTTACAGACATACACAATGGTATCCAGCAAAACACACACACACACACACACAGATACACTATCACACGCACACCACAGCACTCACACTGGGTCCCCGGCATAGCCATCAACAGTTGCAACTGCCCTAACATACTCACAAACGTGGTCCCGACACACACATACAGAAGAAACACACACAAACACCCATCAACATTTTGTTACAGGGAGACAGAATGGGGTTTCCCCAAACACACACACACACACACACTGTCACACTAACAGCACAGTACGCACACTGGACCTCGGCAGAGCCATCAACACTTGAAACTGCCCTAACATACTCACAAACGTTTCACCGACACACACATACACAAGAATCACACACAAACACCCATCGACTTTTTCTTAGAGGCATACACAACGGTTTCCCGTGAACACACACACACACAGTCACACTTACAACACAGCACTCACAATGGGTATCCAGCAGAACCATCAACACTTGGAACTGCCTTAAAATATTGACAAATGTGGTCGCGACACACACATACACATGAAACTCACACAAACATCCATCGACTTATTCTTACAGGCATACACAATGTTTTCCCGCCAACACAAACACACACAGAAACACACACTGCCACACTCACAACACAGCATTCACACTGGCACTTGGAACTGCCACAACATACTCACATACGTGGTCCCGACACACACATACACAAGAAACACACACAAACACCCATCGACTTTTTCTTAGAAGCATACACTGTGGGGTTCCCCCAAACACACACACACACAGAGACACACACACACTATCACACTCACAACACAGCACTCTCACTGGGTCTCCAGCAGAGCCATCAACACTTGGAACTGCCCTAACATATTCACAAATGTGGTCCCGACACACACATACAGAAGAAACACACACAAACACCCATGGAATTTTTCTTATAGGCATAGAGACTGGTTTCCTGCAAACACACACACAGACACGCACACACACTGTCACACTCACAACACACACTCACACTGGATATCCAACAAACTCATGAACACTCGGAACTGCCCTCACACACTCACAAATGTGGATCTGAAACACAATACGCAAGAACACACAAATACACCCATCGACTTTTTCATACAGGCATACACAATGGTTACACGAAAACACACACACACACACACACACTCTCACACCCACAACACAGCAATCACTCTGTACCTCGGCAGAGACATCAACACTCGGAACTGCCCTAACATACTCACAAACGTTTTCCCAAACAGACATACACAAGAAACACACAAGCACCCATCGACATTTTCGTACAGGCGTACACAATGGTTTCCCGCAAACACACACGCACACACACTATCACACTCACAACACAGCACTCACAGTGCGTATCCAGCAGAGCCATCAACACTTGGAACTGCCCTCACACACTCACAAATGTGGATCTGAAACACAATACGCAAGAACACACAAATACACCCATCGACTTTTTCATACAGGCATACACAATGGTTACCGGAAAACACACACACACACACACACTGTCACACTCGCAACACAGCACTCACACTGGGCCTCGGCAGAGCCATCAACACTTGGAACTGCCCTAACATACTCACAAACGTTTTCCCGACACACACATACACAAGAAACACACACAAACACCCATCGACTTTTTCTTACAGGCATACACAACGGTTTCCCGTGAACACACACACACACAGTCACACTTACAACACAGCACTCACAATGGGTATCCAGCAGAACCATCAACACTTGGAACTGCCTTAAAATATTGACAAATGTGGTCGCGACACACACATACACATGAAACTCACACAAACATCCATCGACTTATTCTTACAGGCATACACAATGTTTTCCCGCCAACACAAACACACACAGAAACACACACTGCCACACTCACAACACAGCATTCACACTGGCACTTGGAACTGCCACAACATACTCACATACGTGGTCACGACACACACATACACAAGAAACACACACAAACACCCATCGACTTTTTCTTAGAAGCATACACTGTGGGGTTCCCCCAAACACACACACACACATAGACACACACACACTGTCACACTCACAACACAGCACTCTCACTGGGTCTCCAGCAGAGCCATCAACACTTGGAACTGCCCTAACATATTCACAAATGTGGTCCCGACACACACATACAGAAGAAACACACACAAACACCCATGGAATTTTTCTTATAGGCATACAGACTGGTTTCCTGCAAACACACACACAGACACGCACACACACTGTCACACTCACAACACACACTCACACTGGATATCCAGCAAACTCATGAACACTTGGAACTGCCCTCACACACTCACAAATGTGGATCTGAAACACAATACGCAAGAACACACAAATACACCCATCGACTTTTTCATACAGGCATACACAATGGTAACCCGAAAACACACACACACACACACACACACTGTCACACTCGCAACACAGCACTCACACTGGGCCTCGGCAGAGCCATCAACACTTGGAACTGCCCTAACATACTCACAAACGTTTTCCTGACACACACATACACAAGAAACACACACAAACACCCATTGAATTTTTCTTACAGGCGTACACAGGGGGTTCTGAAACACACACAGACACACACACACTATCACACTCACAACACAGCACTCACACTGGGTCTCCAACACAGCCGTCAACACTTGGAACTGCTTTAACATAATCACAAACATGGTCCTGACACACACATATACAAATAACACACACAAACACCCATCGACTTTTTCTTGCAGGCATACACAATGGTTTCCTGCAAACACACACACACACACACACACACAAAAGGCACACTCACGACAGAGCACTCACATTGGATCTCCAGCAGAGCCATGAACACTTGGAATTACCTTAACATATTCACAAACGTGGTCCCGAAACACACATGCAGAAGAAACACACAAAAACACCCTACGACTTTTTCTTACAGACATACACAATGGTATCCAGCAAAACACACAGACACACACACACATACACTATCACACGCACAACACAGCACTCACACTGGGTCCCCGGCATAGCCATCAACTGTTGGAACTGCCCTAACATACTCACAAACGTGGTCCCGACACACACATACACAAGAAACACACACAAACTCCAATTGACTTTTACTTACAGTCATGCAGAATGGTTTCCGCAAACACACACACACACACACTATCACACTCACAACACAGCATTCACACTGGCACTTGAATCTGCCCTAACATACAAACAAACGTGGTCCCGACACACACATACAGAAGAAACACACACAAACACCCATCAACATTTTGTTACAGGGAGACAGAGTGGGGTTTCCCCAAACACACACACACACACACACACACACACACTGTCACACTAACAGCACAGTACGCACACTGGACCTCGGCAGAGCCATCAACACTTGGAACTGCCCTAACATACTCACAAACGTTTCACCGACACACACATACACAAGAATCACACACAAACACCCATCGACTTTTTCTTACAGGCATACACAACGGTTTCCCGTGAACACACACACACACAGTCACACTTACAACACAGCACTCACAATGGGTATCCAGCAGAACCATCAACACTTGGAACTGCCTTAAAATATTGACAAATGTGGTCGCGACACACACATACACATGAAACTCACACAAACATCCATCGACTTATTCTTACAGGCATACACAATGTTTTCCCGCCAACACAAACACACACAAAAACACACACTGCCACACTCACAACACAGCATTCACACTGGCACTTGAAACTGCCACAACATACTCACAAACGTGGTCCCGACACATACATACACAAGAAACACACACAAACACCCATCGACATTCTTCTTAGAAGCATACACTGTGGGGTTCCCCCAAACACACACACACACACAGACACACACACACTGTCACACTCACAACACAGCACTCTCACTGGGTCTCCAGCAGAGCCATCAACACTTGGAACTGCCCTAACATATTCACAAATGTGGTCCCGACACACACATACAGAAGAAACACACACAAACACCCATGGAATTTTTCTTATAGGCATACAGACTGGTTTCCTACAAACACACACACAGACACGCACACACACTGTCACACTCACAACACACACTCACACTGGATATCCAGCAAACTCATGAAGACTTGGAACTGCCCTCACACACTCACAAATGTGGATCTGAAACACAATACGCAAGAACACACAAATACACCCATCGACTTTTTCATACAGGCATACACAATGGTTACCCGAAAACACACACACACACACACACACACTCTCACACTCACAACACATCACTCACTCTGTACCTCGGTAGAGCCATCAACACTTGGAACTGCCCTAACATACTCACAAACGTTTTCCCAACACAGACATACACAAGAAACACACAAACACCCATCGACATTTTCTTACAGGCGTACACAACCGTTTCCCGCAAACACACACGCACACACACTATCAAACTCACAACACAGCACTCACAGTGCGTATCCAGCAGAGCCATCAACACTTGGAACTGCCCTCACACACTCACAAATGTGGATCTGAAACACAATACGCAAGAACAGACAAATACACCCATCGACTTTTTCATACAGGCATACACAATGGTTACCCGAAAACACACACACACACACACACACACACTCTCACACTCACAACACAGCACTCACTCTATACCTCGGCAGAGCCATCAACATTTGGAACTGCCCTAACATACTCACAAATTTTTTCCCAACACAGACATACAAAGGAAACACACAAACACCCATCGACATTTTCTTACAGGCGTACACAATGGTTTCCCGCAAACACACACGCACACACACTATCACACTCACAACACAGCACTCACAGTGCGTATCCAGCAGAGCCATCAACACTTGGAACTGCCCTCACACACTCACAAATGTGGATCTGAAAAACAATACGCAAGAACACACAAATACACCCATCGACTTTTTCATACAGTCATACACAATGGTTACCGGAAAACACACACACACACACTGTCACACTCGCAACACAGCACTCACACTGGGCCTCGGCAGAGCCATCAACACTTGGAACTGCCCTAACATACTCACAAACGTTTTCCCGACACACACATACACAAGAAACACACACAAACACCCATCGACTTTTTCTTACAGGCATACACAACGGTTTCCCGTGAACACACACACACAGTCACACTTACAACACAGCACTCACAATGGGTATCCAGCAGAACCATCAAAACTTGGAACTGCCTTAAAATATTGACAAATGTGGTCGCGACACACACATATACATGAAACTCACACATACATAAATCGACTTATTCTTACAGGCATACACAATGTTTTCCCGCCAACAAAACACACACAAAAACACACACTGCCACACTCACAACACAGCATTCACACTGGCACTTGGAACTGCCACAACATACTCACATACGTGGTCCCGACACACACATACACAAGAAACACACACAAACACCCATCG
This sequence comes from Ursus arctos, assembly GCF_023065955.2. Lineage (NCBI taxonomy): Eukaryota > Metazoa > Chordata > Mammalia > Carnivora > Ursidae > Ursus > Ursus arctos. The sequence continues at coordinate 659,729 of NW_026623066.1, read as the reverse complement.
ACTTTTTCTTAGAAGCATACACTGTGGGGTGCCCCCAAACACACACACACAGACACACACACACTGTCACACTCACAACACAGCACTCTCACTGGGTCTCCAGCAGAGCCATCAACACTTGGAACTGCCCTAACATATTCACAAATGTGGTCCCGACACACACATACAGAAGAAACACACACAAACACCCATCGAATTTTTCTTATAGGCATACAGACTGGTTTCCTGCAAACACACACACAGACACGCACACACACTGTCACACTCACAACACACACTCACACTGGATATCCAGCAAACTCATGAACACTTGGAACTGCCCTCACACACTCACAAATGTGGATCTGAAACACAATACGCAAGAACACACAAATACACCCATCGACTTTTTCATACAGGCATACACAATGGTTACCGGAAAACACACACACACACACACACACTGTCACACTCGCAACACAGCACTCACACTGGGCCTCGGCAGAGCCATCAACACTTGGAACTGCCCTAACATACTCCCAAACGTTTTCCCGACACACACATACACAAGAAACACACAAAAACACCCATGGAATTTTTCTTACAGGCGTACACAGGGGGTTCTGAAACACACACAGACACACACACACTATCACACTCACAACACAGCACTCACACTGGGTCTCCAACACAGCCGTCAACACTTGGAACTGCTTTAACATAATCACAAACATGGTCCTGACACACACATATACAAATAACACACACAAACACCCATCGACTTTTTCTTGCAGGCATACACAATGGTTTCCTGCAAACACACACACACACACACACACACAAAAGTCACACTCACGACAGAGCACTCACATTGGATCTCCAGCAGAGCCATGAACACTTGGAATTACCTTAACATATTCACAAACGTGGTCCCGAAACACACATGCAGAAGAAACACACAAAAACACCCTACGACTTTTTCTTACAGACATACACAATGGTATCCAGCAAAACACACACACACACACACACACACACATACACTATCACACGCACAACACAGCACTCACACTGGGTCCCCGGCATAGCCATCAACAGTTGGAACTGCCCTAACATACTCACAAACGTGGTCCCGACACACACATACACAAGAAACACACACAAACTCCCATTGACTTTTACTTACAGTCATGCACAATGGTTTCCGCAAACACACACACACACACACACTATCACACTCACAACACAGCATTCACACTGGCACTTGAATCTGCCCTAACATACAAACAAACGTGGTCCCGACACACACATACACAAGAAACACACACAAACACCCATCAACATTTTGTTACAGGCAGACAGAGTGGGGTTTCTCCAAACACACACACACACACACACACTGTCACACTAACAGCACAGTACGCACACTGGGCCTCGGCAGAGCCATCAACACTTGGAACTGCCCTAACATGCAAACGTTTTCCCGACACACACATACACAAGAAACACACACAAACACCCATCGACTTTTTCTTACAGGCATACACAACGGTTTCCCTTGAACACACACACACACAGTCACACTTACAACACACCACTCACAATGGGTATCCAGCAGAACCATCAACAGTTGGAACTGCCTTAAAATATTGACAAATGTGGTCGCGACACACACATACACATGAAACTCACACATACGTCCATCGACTTATTCTTACAGGCATACACAATGTTTTCCCGCCAACACAAACACACACAGAAACACACACTGCCACACTCACAACACAGCATTCACTCTGGCGCTTGGAACTGCCACAAAATACTCTCATACGTGGTCCCGACACACACATACACAAGAAACACACACAAACACCCATCGACTTTTTCTTAGAAGCATACACTGTGGGGTTCCCCCAAACACACACACACACACAGACACACACACACTGTCACACTCACAACACAGCACTCTCACTGGGTCTCCAGCAGAGCCATCAACACTTGGAACTCCCCTAACATATTCACAAATGTGGTCCCGACACACACATACAGAAGAAACACACAGAAACACCCATGGAATTTTTCTTATAGGCATACAGACTGGTTTCCTGCAAACACACACACAGACACGCACACACACTGTCACACTCACAACACACACTCACACTGGATATCCAGCAAACTCATGAAGACTTGGAACTGCCCTCACACACTCAGAAATGTGGATCTGAAACACAATACGCAAGAACACACAAATACACCCATCGACTTTTTCATACAGGCATACACAATGGTTATCCGAAAACACACACACACACACACACACACACTCTCACACTCACAACACAGCACTCACTCTGTACCTCGGCAGAGACATCAACACTTGGAACTGCCCTAACATACTCACAAACGTTTTCCCAACACAGACATACACAAGAAACACACAAACACCCATCGACATTTTCTTACAGGCGTACACAATGGTTTCCCGCAAACACACACGCACACACACTATCACACTCACAACACAGCACTCACAGTGCGTATGCAGCAGAGCCATCAACACTTGGAACTGCCCTCACACACTCACAAATGTGGATCTGAAACATAATATGCAAGAACAGACAAATACACCCATCGACTTTTTCATACAGGCATACACAATGGTTACCCGAAAACACACACACACACACACACACACACACACACTGTCACACTCGCAACACAGCACTCACACTGGGCCTCGGCAGAGCCATCAACACTTGGAACTGCCCTAACATACTCACAAACGTTTTCCCGACACACACATACACAAGAAACACACACAAACACCCATCGACTTTTTCTTACAGGCATACACAACGGTTTCCCGTGAACACACACACACACACAGTCACACTTACAACACAGCACTCACAATGGGTATCCAGCAGAACCATCAACACTTGGAACTGCCTTAAAATATTGACAAATGTGGTCGCGACACACACATACACATGAAACTCACACAAACATCCATCGACTTATTCTTACAGGCATACACAATGTTTTCCCGCCAACACAAACACACACAGAAACACACACTGCCACACTCACAACACAGCATTCACACTGGCACTTGGAACTGCCACAACATACTCACATACGTGGTCCCGACACACACATACACAAGAAACACACAGAAACACCCATCGACTTTTTCTTAGAAGCATACACTGTGGGGTTCCCCCAAACACACACACACACAGAGACACACACACACTATCACACTCACAACACAGCACTCTCACTGGGTCTCCAGCAGAGCCATCAACACTTGGAACTGCCCTAACATATTCACATATGTGGTCCCGACACACACATACAGAAGAAACACACACAAACACCCATCGAATTTTTCTTATAAGCATACAGACTGGTTTCCTGCAAACACACACACAGACACGCACACACACTGTCACACTCACAACACACACTCACACTGGATATCCAGCAAACTCATGAAGACTTGGAACTGCCCTCACACACTCAGAAATGTGGATCTGAAACACAATACGCAAGAACACACAAATACACCCATCGACTTTTTCATACAGGCATACACAATGGTTACCGGAAAACACACACACACACACACACACTGTCACACTAACAGCACAGTACGCACACTGGGCCTCGGCAGAGCCATCAACACTTGGAACTGCCCTAACATACTCACAAACGTTTTCCTGACACACACATACACAAGAAACACACACAAACACCCATTGAATTATTCTTACAGGCGTACACAGGGGGTTCTGACACACACACAGACTCACACACACTATCACACTCACAACACAGCACTCACACTGGGTCTCCAACACAGCCGTCAACACTTGGAACTGCTTTAACATAATCACAAACATGGTCCTGACACACACATATACAAATAACACACACAAACACCCATCGACTTTTTCTTGCAGGCATACACAATGGTTTCCTGCAAACACACACACACACACACACACACAAAAGTCACACTCATGACAGAGCACTCACATTGGATCTCCAGCAGAGCCATGAACACTTGGAATTACCTTAACATATTCACAAACGTGGTCCCGAAACACACATGCAGAAGAAACACACAAAAACACCCTACGACTTTTTCTTACAGACATACACAATGGTATCCAGCAAAACACACACACACACACACACATACACTATCACACGCACAACACAGCAGTCACACTGGGTCCCCGGCATAGCCATCAACAGTTGGAACTGCCCTAACATACTCACAAACGTGGTCCCGACACACACATACACAAGAAACACACACAAACTCCCATTGACTTTTACTTACAGTCATGCACAATGGTTTCCGCAAACACACACACACACTATCACACTCACAACACAGCATTCACACTGGCACTTGAATCTGCCCTAACATACAAACAAACGTGGTCCCGACACACACATACACAAGAAACACACACAAACACCCATCAACATTTTGTTACAGGGAGACAGAGTGGGGTTTCCCCAAACACACACACACACACACACACACACACTGTCACACTAACAGCACAGTACGCACACTGGACCTCGGCAGAGCCATCAACACTTGGAACTGCCCTAACATACTCACAAACGTTTCACCGACACACACATACACAAGAATCACACACAAACACCCATCGACTTTTTCTTACAGGCATACACAACGGTTTCCCGTGAACACACACACACACAGTCACACTTACAACACAGCACTCACAATGGGTATCCAGCAGAACCATCAACACTTGGAACTGCCTTAAAATATTGACAAATGTGGTCGCGACACACACATACACATAAAACTCACACAAACATCCATCGACTTATTCTTACAGGCATACACAATGTTTTCCCGCCAACACAAACACACACAGAAACACACACTGCCACACTCACAACACAGCATTCACACTGGCACTTGGAACTGCCACAACATACTCACATACGTGGTCCCGACACACACATACACAAGAAACACACACAAACACCCATCGACTTTTTCTTAGAAGCATACACTGTGGGGTTCCCCCAAACACACACACACACAGAGACACACACACACTATCACACTCACAACACAGCACTCTCACTGGGTCTCCAGCAGAGCCATCAACACTTGGAACTGCCCTCACATATTCACAAATGTGGTCCCGACTCACACATACAGAAGAAACACACACAAACACCCATCGAATTTTTCTTATAGGCATACAGACCGGTTTCCTGCAAACACACACACAGACACGCACACACACTGTCACACTCACAACACACACTCACACACGATATCCAGCAAACTCATGAACACTTGGAACTGCCCTCACACACTCACAAATGTGGATCTGAAACACAATACGCAAGAACACACAAATACACCCATCGACTTTTTCATACAGGCATACACAATGGTTATCCGAAAACACACACACACACACACACACACACTCTCACACTCACAACACAGCACTCACTCTGTACCTCGGCAGAGACATCAACACTTGGAACTGCCCTAACATACTCACAAACGTTTTCCCAACACAGACATACACAAGAAACACACAAACACCCATCGACATTTTCTTACAGGCGTACACAATGGTTTCCCGCAAACACACACGCACACACACTATCACACTCACAACACAGCACTCACAGTGCGTATCCAGCAGAGCCATCAACACTTGGAACTGCCCTCACACACTCACAAATGTGGATCTGAAACACAATACGCAAGAACACACAAATACACCCATTGACTTTTTCATACAGGCATACACAATGGTTACCGGAAAACACACACACACACACACACACACACTGTCATACTCGCAACACAGCACTCACACTGGGCCTCGGCAGAGCCATCAACACTTGGAACTGCCCTAACATACTCACAAACGTTTTACCGACACACACATACACAAGAAACACACACAAACACCCATCGACTTTTTCTTACAGGCATACACAACGGTTTCCCGTGAACACACACACACACAGTCACACTTACAACACAGCACTCACAATGGGTATCCAGCAGAACCATCAACACTTGGAACTACCCTAACATACTTACAAACGTTTTCCTGACACACACATACACAAGAAACACACACAAACACCCATTGATTTTTTCTTACATGCGTACACAGGGGGTTCTGAAACACACACAGACACACACACACTATCACACTCACAACACAGCACTCACACTGGGTCTCCAACACAGCCGTCAACACTTGGAACTGCTTTAACATAATCACAAACATGGTCCTGACACACACATATACAAATAACACACACAAACACCCATCGACTTTTTCTTGCAGGCATACACAATGGTTTCCTGCAAACACACACACACACACACACAAAAGTCACACTCACGACAGAGCACTCACATTGGATCTCCAGCAGAGCCATGAACACTTGGAATTACCTTAACATATTCACAAACGTGGTCCCGAAACACACATGCAGAAGAAACACACAAAAACACCCTACGACTTTTTCTTACAGACATACACAATGGTATCCAGCAAAACACACACACACACACACACACATACACTATCACACGCACAACACAGCACTCACACTGGGTCCCCGGCATAGCCATCAACAGTTGGAACTGCCCTACCATACTCACAAACGTGGTCCCGACACACACATACACAAGAAACACACACAAACTCCCATTGACTTTTACTTACAGTCATGCACAATGGTTTCCGCAAACACACACACACACACTATCACACGCACAACACAGCATTCACACTGGCACTTGAATCTGCCCTAACATACAAAGAAACGTGGTCCCGACACACACATACACAAGAAACACACACAAACACCCATCAACATTTTGTAACAGGGAGACAGAGTGGGGTTTCCCGAAACACACACACACACACACACACACTGTCACACTAACAGCACAGTACGCACACTGGACCTCGGCAGAGCCATCAACACTTGGAACTGCCCTAACATACTCACAAACGTTTTATCGACACACACATACACAAAAATCACACACAAACACCCATCGACTTTTTCTTACAGGCATACACAACGGTTTCCCGTGAACACACACACACACAGTCACACTTACAACACAGCACTCACAATGGGTATCCAGCAGAACCATCAACACTTGGAACTGCCTTAAAATATTGACAAATGTGGTCGCGACACACACATACACATGAAACTCACACAAACATCCATCGACTTATTCTTACAGGCATACACAATGTTTTCCCGCCAACACAAACACACACAGAAACACACACTGCCACACTCACAACACAGCATTCACACTGGCACTTGGAACTGCCACAACATACTCACATACGTGGTCCCGACACACACATACACAAGAAACACACACAAACACCCATCGACTTTTTCTTAGAAGCATACACTGTGGGGTTCCCCCAAACACACACACACACAGAGACACACACACACTATCACACTCACAACACAGCACTCTCACTGGGTCTCCAGCAGAGCCATCAACAGTTGGAACTGCCCTAACATATTCACAAATGTGGTCCCGACACACACATACAGAAGAAACACACACAAACACCCATCGAATTTTTCTTATAGGCATACAGACTGGTTTCCTGCAAACACACACACAGACACGCACACACACTGTCACACTCACAACATACACTCACACTGGATATCCAGCAAACTCATGAAGACTTGGAACTGCCCTCACACACTCAGAAATGTGGATCTGAAACACAATACGCAAGAACACACAAATACACACATCGACTTTTTCATACAGGCATACACAATGGTTACCGGAAAACACACACACACACACACACACACTGTCACACTAACAGCACAGTACGCACACTGGGCCTCGGCAGAGCCATCAACACTTGGAACTGCCCTAACATACTCACTAACGTTTTCCTGACACACACATACACAAGAAACACACACAAACACCCATTGAATTTTTCTTACAGGCGTACACAGGGGGTTCTGAAACACACACAGACTCACACACACTATCACACTCACAACACAGCACTCACACTGGGTCTCCAACACAGCCGTCAACACTTGGAACTGCTTTAACATAATCACAAACATGGTCCTGACACACACATATACAAATAACACACACAAACACCCATCGACTTTTTCTTGCAGGCATACACAATGGTTTCCTGCAAACACACACACACACACACAGACAAAAGGCACACTCACGACAGAGCACTCACATTGGATCTCCAGCAGAGCCATGAACACTTGGAATTACCTTAACATATTCACAAACGTGGTCCCGAAACACACATGCAGAAGAAACACACAAAAACACCCTACGACTTTTTCTTACAGACATACACAATGGTATCCAGCAAAACACACAGACACACACACACATACACTATCACACGCACAACACAGCAGTCACACTGGGTCCCCGGCATAGCCATCAACTGTTGGAACTGCCCTAACATACTCACAAACGTGGTCCCGACACACACATACACAAGAAACACACACAAACTCCCATTGACTTTTACTTCCAGTCATGCACAATGGTTTCCGCAAACACACACACACACACACTATCACACTCACAACACAGCATTCACACTGGCACTTGAATCTGCCCTAACATACAAACAAACGTGGTCCCGACACACACATACAGAAGAAACACACACAAACACCCATCAACATTTTGTAACAGGGAGACAGAGTGGGGTTTCCCCAAACACACACACACACACACACACTGTCACACTAACAGCACAGTACGCACACTGGACCTCGGCAGAGCCATCAACACTTGGAACTGCCCTAACATACTCACAAACGTTTCACCGACACACACATACACAAGAAACACACACAAACACCCATCGACTTTTTCTTACAGGCATACACAACGGTTTCCCGCGAACACACACACACACAGTCACACTTACAACACAGCACTCACAATGGGTATCCAGCAGAACCATCAACACTTGGAACTGCCTTAAAATATTGACAAATGTGGTCGCGACACACACATACACATGAAACTCACACAAACATCCATCGACTTATTCTTACAGGCATACACAATGTTTTCCCGCCAACACAAACACACACAGAAACACACACTGCCACACTCACAACACAGCATACACACTGGCACTTGGAACTGCCACAACATACTCACATACGTGGTCCCGACACACACATACACAAGAAACACACACAAACACCCTTCGACTTTTTCTTAGAAGCATACACTGTGGGGTTCCCCCAAACACACACACACACAGAGACACACACACACTGTCACACTCACAACACAGCACTCTCACTGGGTCTCCAGCAGAGTCATCAACACTTGGAACTGCCCTCACATATTCACAAATGTGGTCCCGACACACACATACAGAAGAAACACACACAAACACCCATGGAATTTTTCTTATAGGCATACAGACTGGTTTCCTGCAAACACACACACAGACACGCACACACACTGTCACACTCACAACACACACTCACACTGGATATCCAGCAAACTCATGAACACTTGGAACTGCCCTCACACACTCACAAATGTGGATCTGAAACACAATACGCAAGAACACACAAATACACCCATCGATTTTTTCATACAGGCATACACAATGGTTATCCGAAAACACACACACAGACACACACACACACACACACACACACTCTCACACTCACAACACAGCACTCACTCTGTACCTCGGCAGAGACATCAACACTTGGAACTGCCCTAACATACTCACAAACGTTTTCCCAACACAGACATACACAAGAAACACACAAACACCCATCGACATTTTCTTACAGGCGTACACAATGGTTTCCCGCAAACACACACGCACACACACTATCACACAAACAACACAGCACTCACAGTGCGTATCCAGCAGAGCCATCAACACTTGGAACTGCCCTCACACACTCACAAATGTGGATCTGAAACACAATACGCAAGAACACACAAATACACCCATCGACTTTTTCATACAGGCATACACAATGGTTACCGGAAAACACACACACACACACACACTGTCACACTCGCAACACAGCACTCACACTGGGCCTCGGCAGAGCCATCAACACTTGGAACTGCCCTAACATACTCACAAACGTTTTCCCGACACACACATACACAAGAAACACACACAAACACCCATCGACTTTTTCTTACAGGCATACACAACGGTTTCCCGTGAACACACACACACACAGTCACACTTACAACACAGCACTCACAATGGGTATCCAGCAGAACCATCAACACTTGGAACTGCCCTAAAATATTGACAAATGTGGTCGCGACACACACATACACATGAAACTCACACAAACATCCATCGACTTATTCTTACAGGCATACACAATGTTTTCCCGCCAACACAAACACACACAGAAACACACACTGCCACACTCACAACCCAGCATTCACACTGGCACTTGGAACTGCCACAACATACTCACATACGTGGTCCCGACACACACATACACAAGAAACACACACAAACACCCATCGACTTTTTCTTAGAAGCATACACTGTGGGGTTCCCCCAAACACACACACACACACAGACACACACACACTGTCACACTCACAACACAGCACTCTCACTGGGTCTCCAGCAGAGCCATCAACAGTTGGAACTGCCCTAACATATTCACAAATGTGGTCCCGACACACACATACAGAAGAAACACACACAAACACCCATCGAATTTTTCTTATAGGTATACAGACTGGTTTCCTGCAAACACACACACAGACACGCACACACACTGTCACACTCACAACACACACTCACACTGGATATCCAGCAAACTCATGAACACTTGGAACTGCCCTCACACACTCACAAATGTGGATCTGAAACACAATATGCAAGAACACACAAATACACCCATCGACTTTTTCATACAGGCATACACAATGGTAACCCGAAAACACACACACACACACACACACACACACACTGTCACACTCGCAACACAGCACTCACACTGGGCCTCGGCAGAGCCATCAACACTTGGGACTGCCCTAACATACTCACAAACGTTTTCCTGACACACACATACACAAGAAACACACACAAACACCCATTGAATTTTTCTTACAGGCGTACACAGGGGGTTCTGAAACACACACAGACACACACACACTATCACACTCACAACACAGCACTCACACTGGGTCTCCAACACAGCCGTCAACACTTGGAACTGCTTTAACATGATCACAAACATGGTCCTGACACACACATATACAAATAACACACACAAACACCCATCGACTTTTTCTTGCAGGCATACACAATGGTTTCCTGCAAACACACACACACACACACACACACACAAAAGGCACACTCACGACAGAGCACTCACATTGGATCTCCAGCAGAGCCATGAACACTTGGAATTACCTTAACATATTCACAAACGTGGTCCCGAAACACACATGCAGAAGAAACACACAAAAACACCCTACGACTTTTTCTTACAGACATACACAATGGTATCCAGCAAAACACACACACACACACACACATACACTATCACACGCACAACACAGCACTCACACTGGGTCCCCGGCATAGCCATCAACTGTTGGAACTGCCCTAACATACTCACAAACGTGGTCCCGACACACACATACACAAGAAACACACACAAACCCCCATTGACTTTTACTTACAGTCATGCACAATGGTTTCCGCAAACACACACACACACAAACTATCACACTCACAACACAGCATTCACACTGGCACTTGAATCTGTCCTAACATACAAACAAACGTGGTTCCGACACACACATACAGAACAAACACACACAAACACCCATCAACATTTTGTTACAGGGAGACAGAGTGGGGTTTCCCCAAACACACACACACACACACACACACACACTGTCACACTAACAGCACAGTACGCACACTGGGCCTCGGCAGAGCCATCAACACTTGGAACTGCCCTAACATACACACAAACGTTTCACCGACACACACATACACAAGAAACACACACAAACACCCATCGACTTTTTCTTACAGGCATACACAACGGTTTCCCGTGAACACACACACACACACAGTCACACTTACAACACAGCACTCACAATGGGTATCCAGCAGAACATTCAACACTTGGAAGTGCCCTAACATATTTACAAATGTGGTCCCGACACACACATACAGAAGAAACACACACAAACACCCATGGAATTTTTCTTATAGGCATACAGACTGGTTTCCTGCAAACACACACACAGACACGCACACACACTGTCACACTCACAACACACACTCACACTGGATATCCAGCAAACTCATGAACACTTGGAACTGCCCTCACACACTCACAAATGTGGATCTGAAACACAATACGCAAGAACACACAAATACACCCATCGACTTTTTCATACAGGCATACACAATGGTTACCGGAAAACACACACACACGCACACACACTGTCACACTCGCAACACAGCACTCACACTGGGCCTCGGCAGAGCCATCAACACTTGGAACTGCCCTAACATACTCACAAACGTTTTCCCGACACACACATACACAAGAAACACACACAAACACCCATTGAGTTTTTCTTACAGGCGTACACAGGGGGTTCTGAAACACAAACAGACACACACACACTATCACACTCACAACACAGCACTCACACTGGGTCTCCAACACAGCCGTCAACACTTGGAACTGCTTTAACATAATCACAAACATGGTCCTGACACACACATATACAAATAACACACACAAACACCCATCGACTTTTTCTTGCAGGCATACACAATGGTTTCCTGCAAACACACACACACACACACAAAAAGCACACTCACGACAGAGCACTCACATTGGATCTCCAGCAGAGCCATGAACACTTGGAATTACCTTAACATATTCACAAACGTGGTCCCGAAACACACATGCAGAAGAAACACACAAAAACACCCTACGACTTTTTCTTACAGACATACACAATGGTATCCAGCAAAACACACAGACACACACACACATACACTATCACACGCACAACACAGCACTCACACTGGGTCCCCGGCATAGCCATCAACTGTTGGAACTGCCCTAACATACTCACAAACGTGGTCCCGACACACACATACACAAGAAACACACACAAACACCCATCGACTTTTTCTTAGAAGCATACACTGTGGGGTTCCCCCAAACACACACACACACACAGACACACACACACTATCACACTCACAACACAGCACTCTCACTGGGTCTCCAGCAGAGCCATCAACACTTGGAACTGCCCTAACATATTCACAAATGTGGTCCCGACACACACATACAGAAGAAACACACACAAACACCCATCGAATTTTTCTTATAGGCATACAGACTGGTTTCCTGCAAACACACACACAGACACGCACACACACTGTCACACTCACAACACACACTCACACTGGATATCCAGCAAACTCATGAACACTTGGAACTGCCCTCACACACTCACAAATGTGGATCTGAAACACAATACGCAAGAACACACAAATACACCCATCGACTTTTTCATACAGGCATACACAATGGTTACCCGAAAACACACACACACACACACACACACACTGTCACACTCGCAACACAGCACTCACACTGGGCCTCGGCAGAGCCATCAACACTTGGAACTGCCCTAACATACTCACAAACGTTTTCCCAACACAGACATACACAAGAAACACACAAACACCCATCGACATTTTCTTACAGGCGTACACAATGGTTTCCCGCAAACACACACGCACACACACTATCACACTCACAACACAGCACTCACAGTGCGTATCCAGCAGAGCCATCAACACTTGGAACTGCCCTCACACACTCACAAATGTGGATCTGAAACACAATACGCAAGAACACACAAATACACCCATCGACTTTTTCATACAGGCATACACAATGGTTACCGGAAAACACACACACACACACACACACACACTGTCACACTCGCAACACAGCCATCACACTGGTCCTCGGCAGAGCCATCAACACTTGGAACTGCCCTAACATACTCCCAAACGTTTTACCGACACACACATACACAAGAAACGCACACAAACACCCATCGACTTTTTCTTACAGGCATACACAACTGTTTCCCTTGAACACACACACACACAGTCACACTTACAACACAGCACTCACAATGGGTATCCAGCAGAACCATCAACACTTGGAACTGCCCTAAAATATTGACAAATGTGGTCGCGACACACACATACACATGAAACTCACACAAACATCCATCGACTTATTCTTACAGGCATACACAATGTTTTCCCGCCAACACAAACACACACAAAAACACACACTGCCACACTCACAACACAGCATTCACTCTGGCGCTTGGAACTGCCACAAAATACTCTCATACGTGGTCCCGACACACACATACACAAGAAACACACACAAACACCCATCGACTTTTTCTTAAAAGCATACACTGTGGGGTTCCCCCAAACACACACACACACAGAGACACACACACACTGTCACACTAACAACACAGCACTCTCACTGGGTCTCCAGCAGAGTCATCAACACTTGGAACTGCCCTAACATATTCACAAATGTGGTCCCGACACACACATACAGAAGAAACACACACAAACACCCATGGAATTTTTCTTATACGCATACAGACTGGTTTCCTGCAAACACACACACAGACACGCACACACACTGTCACACTCACAACACGCACTCACACTGGATATCCAGCAAACTCATGAACACTTGGAACTGCCCTCACACACTCACAAATGTGGATCTGAAACACAATACGCAAGAACACACAAATACACCCATCGACTTTTTCATACAGGCATACACAATGGTAACCCGAAAACACACACACACACACACACACACACTGTCACACTCGCAACACAGCACTCACTCTGGGCCTCGGCAGAGCCATCAACACTTGGAACTGCCCTAACATACTCACAAACGTTTTCCTGACACACGCATACACAAGAAACACACACAAACACCCATGGAATTTTTCTTACAGGCGTACACAAGGGGTTCGGAAACACACACAGACACACACACACTATCACACTCACAACACAGCACTCACACTGGGTCTCCAACACAGCCGTCAACACTTGGAACTGCTTTAACATAATCACAAACATGGTCCTGACACACACATATACAAATAACACACACAAACACCTATCGACTTTTTCTTGCAGGCATACACAATGGTTTCCTGCAAACACACACACACACACACACAAAAGGCACACTCACGACAGAGCACTCACATTGGATCTCCAGCAGAGCCATGAACACTTGGAATTACCTTAACATATTCACAAACGTGGTCCCGAAACACACATGCAGAAGAAACACACAAAAACACCCTACGACTTTTTCTTACAGACATACACAATGGTATCCAGCAAACACACACACACACACACACATACACTATCACACGCACAACACAGCAGTCACACTGGGTCCCCGGCATAGCCATCAACAGTTGGAACTGCCCTAACATACTCACAAACGTGGTCCCGACACACACATACACAAGAAACACACACAAACTCGCATTGACTTTTACTTACAGTCATGCACAATGGTTTCCGCAAACACACACACACACACTATCACACTCACAACACAGCATTCACACTGGCACTTGAATCTGCCCTAACATACAAACAAACGTGGTCCCGACACACACATACAGAAGAAACACACACAAACACCCATCAACATTTTGTTACAGGGAGACAGAGTGGGGTTTCCCCAAACACACACACACACACACACACACACACACACACTGTCACACTAACAGCACAGTACGCACACTGGACCTCGGCAGAGCCATCAACACTTGGAACTGCCCTAACATACTCACAAACGTTTTACCGACACACACATACACAAGAAACACACACAAACACCCATCGACTTTTTCTTACAGGCATACACAACGGTTTCCCGTGAACACACACACACACAGTCACACTTACAACACAGCACTCACAATGGGTATCCAGCAGAACATTCAACACTTGGAACTGCCCTAACATATTCACAAATGTGGTCCCGACACACACATACAGAAGAAACACACACAAACACCCATGGAATTTTTCTTATAGGCATACAGACTGGTTTCCTGCAAACACACACACAGACACGAACACACACTGTCACACTCACAACACACACTCACACTGGATATCCAGCAAACTCATGAACACTTGGAACTGCCCTCACACACTCACAAATGTGGATCTGAAACACAATACGCAAGAACACACAAATACACCCATCGACTTTTTCATACAGGCATACACAATGGTTACCGGAAAACACACACACACACACACTGTCACACTAGCAACACAGCACTCACACTGGGCCTCGGCAGAGCCATCAACACTTGGAACTGCCCTAACATACTCACAAACGTTTTCCTGACACACACATACACAAGAAACACACACAAACACCCATTGAGTTTTTCTTACAGGCGTACACAGGGGGTTCTGAAACACACACAGACACACACACACTATCACACTCACAACACAGCACTCACACTGGGTCTCCAACACAGCCGTCAACACTTGGAACTGCTTTAACATAATCACAAACATGGTCCTGACACACACATATACAAATAACACACACAAACACCCATCGACTTTTTCTTGCAGGCATACACAATGGTTTCCTGCAAACACACACACACACACACACACACACAAAAGGCACACTCACGACAGAGCACTCACATTGGATCTCCAGCAGAGCCATGAACACTTGGAATTACCTTAACATATTCACAAACGTGGTCCCGAAACACACATGCAGAAGAAACACACAAAAACACCCTACGACTTTTTCTTACAGACATACACAATGGTATCCAGCAAAACACACACATACACACACACAGACACTATCACACGCACAACACAGCACTCACACTGGGTCCCCGGCATAGCCATCAACTGTTGGAACTGCCCTAACATACTCACAAACGTGGTCCCGACACACACATACACAAGAAACACACACAAACTCCCATTGACTTTTACTTACAGTCATGCACAATGGTTTCCGCAAACACACACACACACACACTATCACACTCACAACACAGCATTCACACTGGCACTTGAATCTGCCCTAACATACAAACAAACGTGGTCCCGACACACACATACAGAAGAAACACACACAAACACCCATCAACATTTTGTTACAGGGAGACAGAGTGGGGTTTCCCCAAACACACACACACACACACACACACACTGTCACACTAACAGCACAGTACGCACACTGGACCTCGGCAGAGCCATCAACACTTGGAACTGCCCTAACATACTCACAAACGTTTCACCGACACACACATACACAAGAATCACACACAAACACCCATCGACTTTTTCTTACAGGCATACACAACGGTTTCCCGCGAACACACACACACACAGTCACACTTACAACACAGCACTCACAATGGGTATCCAGCAGAACCATCAACACTTGGAACTGCCTTAAAATATTGACAAATGTGGTCGCGACACACACATACACATGAAACTCACACAAACATCCATCGACTTATTCTTACAGGCATACACAATGTTTTCCCGCCAACACAAACACACACAGAAACACACACTGCCACACTCACAACACAGCATTCACTCTGGCGCTTGGAACTGCCACAACATACTCACATACGTGGTCCCGACACACACATACACAAGAAACACACACAAACACCCATCGACTTTTTCTTAGAAGCATACACTGTGGGGTTCCCCCAAACACACACACACACACAGACACACACACACTATCACACTCACAACACAGCACTCTCACTGGGTCTCCAGCAGAGCCATCAACACTTGGAACTGCCCTAACATATTCACAAATGTGGTCCCGACACACACATACAGAAAAAACACACACAAACACCCATCGAATTTTTCTTATAGGCATACACTGGTTTCCTGCAAACACACACACAGACACGCACACACACTGTCAAACTCACAACACACACTCACACTGGATATCCTGCAAACTCATGAAGACTTGGAACTGCCCTCACACACTCACAAATGTGGATCTGAAACACAATACGCAAGAACACACAAATACACCCATCGACTTTTTCATACAGGCATACACAATGGTTACCCGAAAACACACACACACACACACACACTGTCACACTCGCAACACAGCACTCACACTGGGCCTCGGCAGAGCCATCAACACTTGGAACTGCCCTAACATACTCACAAACGTTTTCCCAACACAGACATACACAAGAAACACACAAACACCCATCGACATTTTCTTACAGGCGTACACAATGGTTTCCCGCAAACACACACGCACACACACTATCACACTCACAACACAGCACTCACAGTGCGTATCCAGCAGAGCCATCAACACTTGGAACTGCCCTCACACACTCACAAATGTGGATCTGAAACACAATACGCAAGAACACACAAATACACCCATCAACTTTTTCATACAGGCATACACAATGGTTACCGGAAAACACACACACACACACACACACTGTCACACTCGCAACACAGCACTCACACTGGGCCTCGGCAGAGCCATCAACACTTGGAACTGCCCTAACATACTCACAAACGTTTTCCCGACACACACATACACAAGAAACACACACAAACACCCATCGACTTTTTCTTACAGGCATACACAACGGTTTCCCGTGAACACACACACACACAGTCACACTTACAACACAGCACTCACAATGGGTATCCAGCAGAACCATCAACACTTGGAACTGCCCTAAAATATTGACAAATGTGGTCGCGACACACACATACACATGAAACTCACACAAACATCCATCGACTTATTCTTACAGGCATACACAATGTTTTCCCGCCAACACAAACACACACAGAAACACACACTGCCACACTCACAACACAGCATTCACACTGGCACTTGGAACTGCCACAACATACTCACATACGTGGTCCCGACACACACATACACAAGAAACACACACAAACACCCATCGACTTTTTCTTAGAAGCATACACTGTGGGGTTCCCCCAAACACACACACACACACAGACACACACACACTGTCACACTCACAACACAGCACTCTCACTGGGTCTCCAGCAGAGCCATCAACACTTGGAACTGCCCTAACATATTCACAAATGTGGTCCCGACACACACATACAGAAGAAACACACACAAACACCCATCGAATTTTTCTTATAGGTATACAGACTGGTTTCCTGCAAACACACACACAGACACGCACACACACTGTCACACTCACAACACACACTCACACTGGATATCCAGCAAACTCATGAACACTTGGAACTGCCCTCACACACTCACAAATGTGGATCTGAAACACAATATGCAAGAACACACAAATGCACCCATCGACTTTTTCATACAGGCATACACAATGGTAACCCGAAAACACACACACACACACACACACACACACACTGTCACACTCGCAACACAGCACTCACACTGGGCCTCGGCAGAGCCATCAACACTTGGAACTGCCCTAACATACTCACAAACGTTTTCCTGACACACACATACACAAGAAACACACACAAACACCCATGGAATTTTTCTTACAGGCGTACACAGGGGGTTCTGAAACACACACAGACACACACACACTATCACACTCACAACACAGCACTCACACTGGGTCTCCAACACAGCCGTCAACACTTGGAACTGCTTTAACATAATCACAAACATGGTCCTGACACACACATATACAAATAACACACACAAACACCCATCGACTTTTTCTTGCAGGCATACACAATGGTTTCCTGCAAACACACACACACACACACACACACAAAAAGCACACTCACGACAGAGCACTCACATTGGATCTCCAGCAGAGCCATGAACACTTGGAATTACCTTAACATATTCACAAACGTGGTCCCGAAACACACATGCAGAAGAAACACACAAAAACACCCTACGACTTTTTCTTACAGACATACACAATGGTATCCAGCAAAACACACACACACACACACAGACACTATCACACGCACAACACAGCAGTCACACTGGGTCCCCGGCATAGCCATCAACTGTTGGAACTGCCCTAACATACTCACAAACGTGGTCCCGACACACACATACACAAGAAACACACACAAACTCCCATTGACTTTTACTTACAGTCATGCACAATGGTTTCCGCAAACACACACACACACACACACTATCACACTCACAACACAGCATTCACACTGGCACTTGAATCTGCCCTAACATACAAACAAACGTGGTTCCGACACACACATACAGAACAAACACACACAAACACCCATCAACATTTTGTTACAGGGAGACAGAGTGGGGTTTCCCCAAACACACACACACACACACACACACACACTGTCACACTAACAGCACAGTACGCACACTGGGCCTCGGCAGAGCCATCAACACTTGGAACTGCCCTAACATACTCACAAACGTTTCACCGACACACACATACACAAGAAACACACATAAAACACCCATCGACTTTTTCTTACAGGCATACACAACGGTTTCCCGTGAACACACACACACACAGTCACACTTACAACACAGCACTCACAATGGGTATCCAGCAGAACCATCAACACTTGGAACTGCCTTAAAATATTGACAAATGTGGACGCGACACACACATACACATGAAACTCACACAAACATCCATCGACTTATTCTTACAGGCATACACAATGTTTTCCCGCCAACACAAACACACACAGAAACACACACTGCCACACTCACAACACAGCATTCACACTGGCACTTGGAACTGCCACAACATACTCACATACGTGGTCCCGACACACACATACACAAGAAACACACACAAACACCCATCGACTTTTTCTTAGAAGCATACACTATGGGGTTCCCCCAAACACACACACACACACAGACACACACACACTATCACACTCACAACACAGCACTCTCACTGGGTCTCCAGCAGAGCCATCAACACTTGGAACTGCCCTAACATATTCACAAATGTGGTCCCGACACACACATACAGAAAAAACACACATAAACACCCATCGAATTTTTCTTATAGGCATACACTGGTTTCCTGCAAACACACACACAGACACGCACACACACTGTCACACTCACAACACACACTCACACTGGATATCCTGCAAACTCATGAAGACTTGGAACTGCCCTCACACACTCACAAATGTGGATCTGAAACACAATACGCAAGAACACACAAATACACCCATCGACTTTTTCATACAGGCATACACAATGGTTACCCGAAAACACACACACACACACACACACACACTGTCACACTCGCAACACAGCACTCACACTGGGCCTCGGCAGAGCCATCAACACTTGGAACTGCCCTAACATACTCACAAACGTTTTCCCAACACAGACATACACAAGAAACACACAAACACCCATCGACATTTTCTTACAGGCGTACACAATGGTTTCCTGCAAACACACACGCACACACACTATCACACTCACAACACAGCACTCACAGTGCGTATCCAGCAGAGCCATCAACACTTGGAACTGCCCTCACACACTCACAAATGTGGATCTGAAACACAATACGCAAGAACACACAAATACACCCATCGACTTTTTCATACAGGCATACACAATGGTTACCGGAAAACACACACACACACACACACTGTCACACTCGCAACACAGCACTCACACTGGGCCTCGGCAGAGCCATCAACACTTGGAACTGCCCTAACATACTCACAAACGTTTCACCGACACACATACACAAGAAACACACACAAACACCCATCGACTTTTTCTTACAGGCATACACAACGGTTTCCCGTGAACACACACACACACAGTCACACTTACAACACAGCACTCACAATGGGTATCCAGCAGAACCATCAACACTTGGAACTGCCCTAAAATATTGACAAATGTGGTCGCGACACACACATACACATGAAACTCACACAAACATCCATCGACTTATTCTTACAGGCATACACAATGTTTTCCCGCCAACACAAACACACACAGAAACACACACTGCCACACTCACAACACAGCATTCACTCTGGCGCTTGGAACTGCCACAAAATACTCTCATACGTGGTCCCGACACACACATACACAAGAAACACACACAAACACCCATCGACTTTTTCTTAGAAGCATACACTGTGGGGTTCCCCCAAACACACACACACACACACACAGACACACACACACTGTCACACTCACAACACAGCACTCTCACTGGGTCTCCAGCAGAGCCATCAACACTTGGAACTGCCCTAACATATTCACAAATGTGGTCCCGACACACACATACAGAAGAAACACACACAAACACCCATCGAATTTTTCTTATAGGCATACAGACTGGTTTCCTGCAAACACACACACAGACACGCACACACACTGTCACACTCACAACACACACTCACACTGGATATCCAGCAAACTCATGAACACTTGGAACTGCCCTCACACACTCACAAATGTGGATCTGAAACACAATACGCAAGAACACACAAATACACCCATCGACTTTTTCATACAGGCATACACAATGGTAACCCGAAAACACACACACACACACACACACACACACTGTCACACTCGCAACACAGCACTCACACTGGGCCTCGGCAGAGCCATCAACACTTGGAACTGCCCTAACATACTCACAAACGTTTTCCCGACACACACATACACAAGAAACACACACAAACACCCATGGAATTTTTCTTACAGGCGTACACAGGGGGTTCTCAAACACACACAGACACACACACACTATCACACTCACAACACAGCACTCACACTGGGTCTCCAACACAGCCGTCAACACTTGGAACTGCTTTAACATAATCACAAACATGGTCCTGACACACACATATACAAATAACACACACAAACACCCATCGACTATTTCTTGCAGGCATACACAATGGTTTCCTGCAAACACACACACACACACACACACACAAAAGGCACACTCACGACAGAGCACTCACATTGGATCTCCAGCAGAGCCATGAACACTTGGAATTACCTTAACATATTCACAAACGTGGTCCCGAAACACACATGCAGAAGAAACACACAAAAACACCCTACGACTTTTTCTTACAGACGTACACAATGGTATCCAGCAAAACACACAGACACACACACACATACACTATCACACGCACAACACAGCACTCACACTGGGTCCCCGGCATAGCCATCAACTGTTGGAACTGCCCTAACATACTCACAAACGTGGTCCCGACACACACATACACAAGAAACACACACAAACTCCCATTGACTTTTACTTACAGTCATGCACAATGGTTTCCACAAACACACACACATACACACTATCACACTCACAACACAGCATTCACACTGGCACTTGAATCTGCCCTAACATACAAACAAACGTGGTTCCGACACACACATACAGAACAAACACACACAAACACCCATCAACATTTTGTTACAGGGAGACAGAGTGGGGTTTCCCCAAACACACACACACACACACATACACACACACTGTCACACTAACAGCACAGTACGCACACTGGGCCTCGGCAGAGCCATCAACACTTGGAACTGCCCTAACATACTCACAAACGTTTCACCGACACACACATACACAAGAAACACACACAAACACCCATCGACTTTTTCTTACAGGCATACACAACGGTTTCCCGTGAACACACACACACACAGTCACACTTACAACACAGCACTCACAATGGGTATCCAGCAGAACATTCAACACTTGGAAGTGCCCTAACATATTCACAAATGTGGTCCCGACACACACATACAGAAGAAACACACACAAACACCCATGGAATTTTTCTTATAGGCATACAGACTGGTTTCCTGCAAACACACACACAGACACGCACACACACTGTCACACTCACAACACACACTCACACTGGATATCCAGCAAACTCATGAACACTTGGAACTGCCCTCACACACTCACAAATGTGGATCTGAAACACAATACGCAAGAACACACAAATACACCCATCGACTTTTTCATACAGGCATACACAATGGTTACCGGAAAACACACACACACGCACACACACTGTCACACTCGCAACGTAGCACTCACACAGGGCCTCGGCAGAGCCATCAACACTTGGAACTGCCCTAACATACTCACAAACGTTTTCCCGACACACACATACACAAGAAACACACACAAACACCCATTGAGTTTTTCTTACAGGCGTACACAGGGGGTTCTGAAACACACACAGACACACACACACTATCACACTCACAACACAGCACTCACACTGGGTCTCCAACACAGCCATCAACACTTGGAACTGCTTTAACATAATCACACACATGGTCCTGACACACACATATACAAATAACACACACAAACACCCATCGACTTTTTCTTGCAGGCATACACAATGGTTTCCTGCAAACACACACACACACACACACACACAAAAGGCACACTCACGACAGAGCACTCACATTGGATCTCCAGCAGAGCCATGAACACTTGGAATTACCTTAACATATTCACAAATGTGGTCCCGAAACACACATGCAGAAGAAACACACAAAAACACCCTACGACTTTTTCTTACAGACATACACAATGGTATCCAGCAAAACACACAGACACACACACACATACACTATCACACGCACAACACAGCAGTCACACTGGGTCCCCGGCATAGCCATCAACTGTTGGAACTGCCCTAACATACTCACAAACGTGGTCCCGACACACACATACACAAGAAACACACACAAACTCCCATTGACTTTTACTTCCAGTCATGCACAATGGTTTCCGCAAACACACACACACACACACTATCACACTCACAACACAGCATTCACACTGGCACTTGAATCTGCCCTAACATACAAACAAACGTGGTCCCGACACACACATACAGAAGAAACACACACAAACACCCATCAACATTTTGTAACAGGGAGACAGAGTGGGGTTTCCCCAAACACACACACACACACACACACTGTCACACTAACAGCACAGTACGCACACTGGACCTCGGCAGAGCCATCAACACTTGGAACTGCCCTAACATACTCACAAACGTTTCACCGACACACACATACACAAGAAACACACACAAACACCCATCGACTTTTTCTTACAGGCATACACAACGGTTTCCCGCGAACACACACACACACAGTCACACTTACAACACAGCACTCACAATGGGTATCCAGCAGAACCATCAACACTTGGAACTGCCTTAAAATATTGACAAATGTGGTCGCGACACACACATACACATGAAACTCACACAAACATCCATCGACTTATTCTTACAGGCATACACAATGTTTTCCCGCCAACACAAACACACACAGAAACACACACTGCCACACTCACAACACAGCATTCACACTGGCACTTGGAACTGCCACAACATACTCACATACGTGGTCCCGACACACACATACACAAGAAACACACACAAACACCCATCGACTTTTTCTTAGAAGCATACACTGTGGGGTTCCCCCAAACACACACACACACACACACAGACACACACACACTATCACACTCACAACACAGCACTCTCACTGGGTCTCCAGCAGAGCCATCAACACTTGGAACTGCCCTAACATATTCACAAATGTGGTCCTGACACACACATACAGAAAAAACACACACAAACACCCATCGAATTTTTCTTATAGGCATACAGACTGGTTTCCTGCAAACACACACACAGACACGCACACTCACTGTCACACTCACAACACACACTCACACTGGATATCCAGCAAACTCATGAACACTTGGAACTGCCCTCACACACTCACAAATGTGGATCTGAAACACAATATGCAAGAACACACAAATACACCCATCGACTTTTTCATACAGGCATACACAATGGTAACCCGAAAACACACACACACACACACACACTGTCACACTCGCAACACAGCACTCACACTGGGCCTCGGCAGAGCCATCAACACTTGGAACTGCCCTAACATACTCACAAACGTTTTCCCGACACACACATACACAAGAAACACACACAAACACCCATTGAGTTTTTCTTACAGGCGTACACAGGGGGTTCTGAAACACACACAGACACACACACACTATCACACTCACAACACAGCACTCACACTGGGTCTCCAACACAGCCGTCAACACTTGGAACTGCTTTAACATAATCACAAACATGGTCCTGACACACACATATACAAATAACACACACAAACACCCATCGACTTTTTCTTGCAGGCATACACAATGGTTTCCTGCAAACACACACACACACACACACACACACAAAAGGCACACTCACGACAGAGCACTCACATTGGATCTCCAGCAGAGCCATGAACACTTGGAATTACCTTAACATATTCACAAACGTGGTCCCGAAACACACATGCAGAAGAAACACACATAAACACCCTACGACTTTTTCTAACAGACATACACAATGGTATCCAGCCAAACACACAGACACACACACACATACACTATCACACGCACAACACAGCACTCACACTGGGTCCCCGGCATAGCCATCAACTGTTGGAACTGCCCTAACATACTCACAAACGTGGTCCCGACACACACATACACAAGAAACACACACAAACTCCCATTGACTTTTACTTACAGTCATGCACAATGGTTTCCGCAAACACACACACACACACTATCACACTCACAACACAGCATTCACACTGGCACTTGAATCTGCCCTAACATACAAACAAACGTGGTCCCGACACACACATACACAAGAAACACACACAAACACCCATCAACATTTTGTTGCAGGGGGACAGAGTGGGGTTTCCCCAAACACACACACACACACACACACACACACACACACTGTCACAGTAACAGCACAGTACGCACACTGGACCTCGGCAGAGCCATCAACACTTGGAACTGCCCTAACATACTCACAAACGTTTCACCGACACACACATACACAAGAATCACACACAAACACCCATCGACTTTTTCTTACAGGCATACACAACGGTTTCCCGTGAACACACACACACACAGTCACACTTACAACACAGCACTCACAATGGGTATCCAGCAGAACCATCAACACTTGGAACTGCCTTAAAATATTGACAAATGTGGTCGCGACACACACATACACATGAAACTCACACAAACATCCATCGACTTATTCTTACAGGCATACACAATGTTTTCCCGCCAACACAAACACACACAGAAACACACACTGCCACACTCACAACACAGCATTCACACTGGCGCTTGGAACTGCCACAACATACTCACATACGTGGTCTCGACACACACATACACAAGAAACACACACAAACACCCATCGACTTTTTCTTAGAAGCATACACTGTGGGGTTCCCCCAAACACACACACACACACAGACACACACACACTGTCACACTCACAAAACAGCACTCTCACTGGGTCTCCAGCAGAGCCATCAACACTTGGAACTGCCCTAACATATTCACAAATGTGGTTCCGACACACACATACAGAAGAAACACACACAAACACCCATCGAATTTTTCTTATAGGTATACAGACTGGTTTCCTGCAAACACACACACAGACACGCACACACACTGTCACACTCACAACACACACTCACACTGGATATCCAGCAAACTCATGAACACTTGGAACTGCCCTCACACACTCACAAATGTGGATCTGAAACACAATATGCAAGAACACACAAATACACCCATCGACTTTTTCATACAGGCATACACAATGGTAACCCGAAAACACACACAC
This sequence comes from Ursus arctos, assembly GCF_023065955.2. Lineage (NCBI taxonomy): Eukaryota > Metazoa > Chordata > Mammalia > Carnivora > Ursidae > Ursus > Ursus arctos. The sequence continues at coordinate 631,659 of NW_026623066.1, read as the reverse complement.
ACACACACACACTGTCACACTCGCAACACAGCACTCACACTGGGCCTCGGCAGAGCCATCAACACTTGGAACTGCCCTAACATACTCACAAACGTTTTCCCGACACACACATACACAAGAAACACACACAAACACCCATGGAATTTTTCTTACAGGCGTACACAGGGGGTTCTGAAACACACACAGACACACACACACTATCACACTCACAACACAGCACTCACACTGGGTCTCCAACACAGCCGTCAACACTTGGAACTGCTTTAACATAATCACAAACATGGTCCTGACACACACATATACAAATAACACACACAAACACCCATCGACTTTTTCTTGCAGGCATACACAATGGTTTCCTGCAAACACACACACACACACACACACACACAAAAGGCACACTCACGACAGAGCACTCACATTGGATCTCCAGCAGAGCCATGAACACTTGGAATTACCTTAACATATTCACAAACGTGGTCCCGAAACACACATGCAGAAGAAACACACAAAAACACCCTACGACTTTTTCTTACAGACATACACAATGGTATCCAGCAAAACACACAGACACACACACACATACACTATCACACGCACAACACAGCACTCACACTGGGTCCCCGGCATAGCCATCAACTCTTGGAACTGCCACAACATACTCACATACGTGGTCCCGACACACCCATACACAAGAAACACACACAAACACCCATCGACTTTTTCTTAGAAGCATACACTGTGGGGTTCCCCCAAACACACACACACACACACAGACACACACACACTATCACACTCACAACACAGCACTCTCACTGGGTCTCCAGCAGAGCCATCAACACTTGGAACTGCCCTAACATATTCACAAATGTGGTCCCGACACACACATACAGAAAAAACACACACAAACACCCATCGAATTTTTCTTATAGGCATACAGACTGGTTTCCTGCAAACACACACACAGACACGCACACACACTGTCACACTCACAACACACACTCACACTGGATATCCTGCAAACTCATGAAGACTTGGAACTGCCCTCACACGCTCACAAATGTGGATCTGAAACACAATACGCAAGAACACACAAATACACTCATCGACTTTTTCATACAGGCATACACAATGGTTACCCAAAAACACACACACACACACACACACACACTGTCACACTCGCAACACAGCACTCACACTGGTCCTCGGCAGAGCCATCAACACTTGGAACTGCCCTAACATACTCACAAACGTTTTCCCAACACAGACATACACAAGAAACACACAAACACCCATCGACATTTTCTTACAGGCGTACACAATGGTTTCCTGCAAACACACACGCACACACACTATCACACTCACAACACAGCACTCACAGTGCGTATCCAGCAGAGCCATCAACACTTGGAACTGCCCTCACACACTCACAAATGTGGATCTGAAACACAATACGCAAGAACACACAAATACACCCATCGACTTTTTCATACAGGCATACACAATGGTTACCGGAAAACACACACACACACACACACTGTCACACTCGCAACACAGCACTCACACTGGGCCTCGGCAGAGCCATCAACACTTGGAACTGCCCTAACATACTCACAAACGTTTTCCCGACACACATACACAAGAAACACACACAAACACCCATCGACTTTTTCTTACAGGCATACACAACGGTTTCCCGTGAACACACACACAAACAGTCACACTTACAACACAGCACTCACAATGGGTATCCAGCAGAACCATCAACACTTGGAACTGCCCTAAAATATTGACAAATGTGGTCGCGACACACACATACACATGAAACTCACACAAACATCCATCGACTTATTCTTACAGGCATACACAATGTTTTCCCGCCAACACAAACACACACAGAAACACACACTGCCACACTCACAACACAGCATTCACACTGGCACTTGGAACTGCCACAACATACTCACATACGTGGTCCCGACACACACATACACAAGAAACACACACAAACACCCATCGACTTTTTCTTACAGGCATACACTGTGGGGTTCCCCAAACACACACACACACACACAGACACACACACACTGTCACACTCACAAAACAGCACTCTCACTGGGTCTCCAGCAGAGCCATCAACACTTGGAACTGCCCTAACATATTCACAAATGTGGTTCCGACACACACATACAGAAGAAACACACACAAACACCCATCGAATTTTTCTTATAGGTATACAGACTGGTTTCCTGCAAACACACACACAGACACGCACACTCACTGTCACACTCACAACACACACTCACACTGGATATCCAGCAAACTCATGAACACTTGGAACTGCCCTCACACACTCACAAATGTGGATCTGAAACACAATATGCAAGAACACACAAATACACCCATCGACTTTTTCATACAGGCATACACAATGGTAACCCGAAAACACACACACACACACACACACACACACTGTCACACTCGCAACACAGCACTCACACTGGGCCTCGGCAGAGCCATCAACACTTGGAACTGCCCTAACATACTCACAAACGTTTTCCTGACACACACATACACAAGAAACACACACAAACACCCATGGAATTTTTCTTACAGGCGTACACAGGGGGTTCTGAAACACACACAGACACACACACACTATCACACTCACAACACAGCACTCACACTGGGTCTCCAACACAGCCATCAACACTTGGAACTGCTTTAACATAATCACAAACATGGTCCTGACACACACATATACAAATAACACACACAAACACCCATCGACTTTTTCTTGCAGGCATACACAATGGTTTCCTGCAAACACACACACACACACACACACAAAAGGCACACTCACGACAGAGCACTCACATTGGATCTCCAGCAGAGCCATGAACACTTGGAATTACCTTAACATATTCACAAACGTGGTCCCGAAACACACATGCAGAAGAAACACACAAAAACACCCTACGACTTTTTCTTACAGACATACACAATGGTATCCAGCAAAACACACAGACACACACACACATACACTATCACACGCACAACACAGCACTCACACTGGGTCCCCGGCATAGCCATCAACTGTTGGAACTGCCCTAACATACTCACAAACGTGGTCCCGACACACACATACACAAGAAACACACACAAACTCCCATTGACTTTTACTTACAGTCATGCACAATGGTTTCCGCAAACACACACACACACAAACTATCACACTCACAACACAGCATTCACACTGGCACTTGAATCGGCCCTAACATACAAACAAACGTGGTTCCGACACACACATACAGAACAAACACACACAAACACCCATCAACATTTTGTTACAGGCAGACAGAGTGGGGTTTCCCCAAACACACACACACACACACACACACACACACACTGTCACACTAACAGCACAGTACGCACACTGGGCCTCGGCAGAGCCATCAACCCTTGGAACTGCCCTAACATACTCACAAACGTTTCACCGACACACACATACACAAGAAACACACACAAACACCCATCGACTTTTTCTTACAGGCATACACAACGGTTTCCCGTGAACACACACACACACAGTCACACTTACAACACAGCACTCACAATGGGTATCCAGCAGAACATTCAACACTTGGAAGTGCCCTAACATATTCACAAATGTGGTCCCGACACACACATACAGAAGAAACACACACAAACACCCATGGAATTTTTCTTATAGGCATACAGACTGGTTTCCTGCAAACACACACACAGACACGCACACACACTGTCACACTCACAACACACACTCACACTGGATATCCAGCAAACTCATGAACACTTGGAACTGCCCTCACACACTCACAAATGTGGATCTGAAACACAATACGCAAGAACACACAAATACACCCATCGACTTTTTCATACAGGCATACACAATGGTTACCGGAAAACACACACACTCGCACACACACTGTCACACTCGCAACGCAGCACTCACACAGGGCCTCGGCAGAGCCATCAACACTTGGAACTGCCCTAACATACTCCCAAACGTTTTCCCGACACACACATACACAAGAAACACACACAAACACCCATTGAGTTTTTCTTACAGGCGTACACAGGGGGTTCTGAAACACACACAGACACACACACACTATCACACTCACAACACAGCACTCACACTGGGTCTCCAACACAGCCGTCAACACTTGGAACTGCTTTAACATAATCACAAACATGGTCCTGACACACACATATACAAATAACACACACAAACACCCATCGACTTTTTCTTGCAGGCATACACAATGGTTTCCTGCAAACACACACACACACACACACACACAAAAGGCACACTCACGACAGAGCACTCACATTGGATCTCCAGCAGAGCCATGAACACTTGGAATTACCTTAACATATTCACAAACGTGGTCCCGAAACACACATGCAGAAGAAACACACATAAACACCCTACGACTTTTTCTTACAGACATACACAATGGTATCCAGCAAAACACACACACACACACACACATACACTATCACACGCACAACACAGCACTCACACTGGGTCCCCGGCATAGCCATCAACTGTTGGAACTGCCCTAACATACTCACAAACGTGGTCCCGACACACACATACACAAGAAACACACACAAACTCCCATTGACTTTTACTTACAGTCATGCACAATGGTTTCCGCAAACACACACACACACACTATCACACTCACAACACAGCATTCACACTGGCACTTGAATCTGCCCTAACATACAAACAAACGTGGTCCCGACACACACATACACAAGAAACACACACAAACACCCATCAACATTTTGTTACAGGGAGACAGAGTGGGGTTTCCCCAAACACACACACACACACACACACACACATACTGTCACAGTAACAGCACAGTACGCACACTGGACCTCGGCAGAGCCATCAACACTTGGAACTGCCCTAACATACTCACAAACGTTTCACCGACACACACATACACAAGAATCACACACAAACACCCATCGACTTTTTCTTACAGGCATACACAACGGTTTCCCGTGAACACACACACACACAGTCACACTTACAACACAGCACTCACAATGGGTATCCAGCAGAACCATCAACACTTGGAACTGCCTTAAAATATTGACAAATGTGGTCGCGACACACACATACACATGAAACTCACACAAACATCCATCGACTTATTCTTACAGGCATACACAATGTTTTCCCGCCAACACAAACACACACAGAAACACACACTGCCACACTCACAACACAGCATTCACACTGGCACTTGGAACTGCCACAACATACTCACATACGTGGTCCCGACACACACATACACAAGAAACACACACAAACACCCATCGACTTTTTCTTAGAAGCATACACTGTGGGGTTCCCCCAAACACACACACACACAGAGACACACACACACTATCACATTCACAACACAGCACTCTCACTGGGTCTCCAGCAGAGCCATCAACACTTGGAACTGCCCTAACATATTCACAAATGTGGTCCCGACTCACACATACAGAAGAAACACACACAAACACCCATGGAATTTTTCTTATAGGCATACAGACTGGTTTCCTGCAAACACACACACAGACACGCACACACACTGTCACACTCACAACACACACTCACACTGGATATCCAGCAAACTCATGAGGACTTGGAACTGCCCTCACACACTCAGAAATGTGGATCTGAAACACAATACGCAAGAACACACAAATACACCCATCGACTTTTTCATACAGGCATACACAATGGTTATAAGAAAACACACACACACACACACACACACTCTCACATTCACAACACAGCACTCACTCTTTACCTCGGCAGAGACATCAACACTTGGAACTGCCCTAACATACTCACAAACGTTTTCCCAACACAGACATACACAAGAAACACACAAACACCCATCGACATTTTCTTACAGGCGTACACAATGGTTTCCCGCAAAAACACACGCACACACACTATCACACTCACAACACAGCACTCACAGTGCGTATCCAGCAGAGCCATCAACACTTGGAACTGCCCTCACACACTCACAAATGTGGATCTGAAACACAATACGCAAGAACACACAAATATACCCATTGACTTTTTCATACAGGCATACACAATGGTTACCGGAAAACACACACACACACACACACACACACTGTCACACTCGCAACACAGCACTCACACTGGGCCTCGGCAGAGCCATCAACACTTGGAACTGCCCTAACATACTCACAAACGTTTTCCCGACACACACATACACAAGAAACACACACAAACACCCATCGACTTTTTCTTACAGGCATACACAACGGTTTCCCGTGAACACACACACACACAGTCACACTTACAACACAGCACTCACAATGGGTATCCAGGAGAACCATCAACACTTGGAACTGCCTTAAAATATTGACAAATTTGGTCGCGACACACACATACACATGAAACTCACACAAACATCCATCGACTTATTCTTACAGGCATACACAATGTTTTCCCGCCAACACAAACACACACAAAAACACACACTGCCACACTCACAACACAGCATTCACACTGGCACTTGGAACTGCCACAACATACTCACATACGTGGTCCCGACACACACATACACAAGAAACACACACAAACACCCATCGACTTTTTCTTAGAAGCATACGCTGTGGGGTTCCCCCAAACACACACACACACACAGACACACACACACTGTCACACTCACAACACAGCACTCTCACTGGGTCTCCAGCAGAGCCATCAACACTTGGAACTGCCCTAACATATTCACAAATGTGGTCCCGACTCACACATACAGAAGAAACACACACAAACACCCATGGAATTTTTCTTATAGGCATACAGACTGGTTTCCTGCAAACACACACACAGACACGCACACACACTGTCACACTCACAACACACACTCACACTGGATATCCAGCAAACTCATGAACACTTGGAACTGCCCTCACACACTCACAAATGTGGATCTGAAACACAATATGCAAGAACACACAAATACACCCATCGACTTTTTCATACAGGCATACACAATGGTTACCGGAAAACACACACACACACACACACACACACACTGTCACACTAACAGCACAGTACGCACACTGGGCCTCGGCAGATCCATCAACACTTGGAACTGCCATAACATACTCACAAACGTTTTCCCGACACACACATACACAAGAAACACACACAAACTCCCATTGACTTTTACTTTCAGTCATGCACAATGGTTTCCGCAAACACACACGCACACACACTATCACACTCACAACACAGCACTCACAGTGCGTATCCAGCAGAGCCATCAACACTTGGAACTGCCCTCACACACTCACAAATGTGGATCTGAAACACAATACGCAAGAACACACAAATACACCCTTCGACTTTTTCATACAGGCATACACAATGGTTACCGGGAAACACACACAGACACACACACACACACACACTGTCACACTCGCAACACAGCACTCACACTGGGCCTCGGCAGAGCCATCAACACTTAGGAACTGCCCTAACATACTCACAAACGTTTTACCGACACACACATACACAAGAATCACACACAAACACCCATCGACTTTTACTTGCAGGCATACACAACGGTTTCCCGTGAACACACACACACACAGTCACACTTACAACACAGCACTCACAATGGGTATCCAGCAGAACCATGAACACTTGGAACTGCCCTAACATATTCACAAATGTGGTCCCGACACACACATACAGAAGAAACACACACAAACACCCATGGAATTTTTCTTATAGGCATACAGACTGGTTTCCTGCAAACACACACACAGACACGCACACACACTGTCACACTCACAACACACACTCACACTGGATATCCAGCAAACTCATGAACACTTGGAACTGCACTCACACACGCACAAATGTGGATCTGAAACACAATACGCAAGAACACACAAATACACCCATCGACTTTTTCATAGAGGCATACACAATGGTTACCGGAAAACACACACACACACACACACACACTGTCACACTCGCAACACAGCACTCACACTGGGCCTTGGCAGAGCCATCAACACTTGGAACTGCCCTAACATACTCACAAACGTTTTCCCGACACACACATACACAAGAAACACACACAAACACCCATTGAGTTTTTCTAACAGGCGTACACAGGGGGTTCTGAAACACACACAGACACACACCCACTATCACACTCACAACACAGCACTCACACTGGGTCTCCAACACAGCCGTCAACACTTGGAACTGCTTTAACATTATCACAAACATGGTCCTGACACACACATATACAAATAACACACACAAACACCCATCGACTTTTTCTTGCAGGCATACACAATGGTTTCCTGCAAACACACACACACACACACACACACACACACAAAAGTCACACTCACGACAGAGCACTCACATTGGATCTCCAGCAGAGCCATGAACACTTGGAATTACCTTAACATATTCACAAACGTGGTCCCGAAACACACATGCAGAAGAAACACACAAAAACACCCTACGACTTTTTCTTACAGACATACACAATGGTATCCAGCAAAACACACACACACACACACACAGATACACTATCACACGCACACCACAGCACTCACACTGGGTCCCCGGCATAGCCATCAACAGTTGCAACTGCCCTAACATACTCACAAACGTGGTCCCGACACACACATACAGAAGAAACACACACAAACACCCATCAACATTTTGTTACAGGGAGACAGAATGGGGTTTCCCCAAACACACACACACACACACACTGTCACACTAACAGCACAGTACGCACACTGGACCTCGGCAGAGCCATCAACACTTGAAACTGCCCTAACATACTCACAAACGTTTCACCGACACACACATACACAAGAATCACACACAAACACCCATCGACTTTTTCTTAGAGGCATACACAACGGTTTCCCGTGAACACACACACACACAGTCACACTTACAACACAGCACTCACAATGGGTATCCAGCAGAACCATCAACACTTGGAACTGCCTTAAAATATTGACAAATGTGGTCGCGACACACACATACACATGAAACTCACACAAACATCCATCGACTTATTCTTACAGGCATACACAATGTTTTCCCGCCAACACAAACACACACAGAAACACACACTGCCACACTCACAACACAGCATTCACACTGGCACTTGGAACTGCCACAACATACTCACATACGTGGTCCCGACACACACATACACAAGAAACACACACAAACACCCATCGACTTTTTCTTAGAAGCATACACTGTGGGGTTCCCCCAAACACACACACACACAGAGACACACACACACTATCACACTCACAACACAGCACTCTCACTGGGTCTCCAGCAGAGCCATCAACACTTGGAACTGCCCTAACATATTCACAAATGTGGTCCCGACACACACATACAGAAGAAACACACACAAACACCCATGGAATTTTTCTTATAGGCATAGAGACTGGTTTCCTGCAAACACACACACAGACACGCACACACACTGTCACACTCACAACACACACTCACACTGGATATCCAACAAACTCATGAACACTCGAAACTGCCCTCACACACTCACAAATGTGGATCTGAAACACAATACGCAAGAACACACAAATACACCCATCGACTTTTTCATACAGGCATACACAATGGTTACACGAAAACACACACACACACACACACACACACTCTCACACTCACAACACAGCAATCACTCTGTACCTCGGCAGAGACATCAACACTCGGAACTGCCCTAACATACTCACAAACGTTTTCCCAAACAGACATACACAAGAAACACACAAGCACCCATCGACATTTTCGTACAGGCGTACACAATGGTTTCCCGCAAACACACACGCACACACACTATCACACTCACAACACAGCACTCACAGTGCGTATCCAGCAGAGCCATCAACACTTGGAACTGCCCTCACACACTCACAAATGTGGATCTGAAACACAATACGCAAGAACACACAAATACACCATTCGACTTTTTCATACAGGCATACACAATGGTTACCGGAAAACACACACACACACACACTGTCACACTCGCAACACAGCACTCACACTGGGCCTCGGCAGAGCCATCAACACTTGGAACTGCCCTAACATACTCACAAACGTTTTCCCGACACACACATACACAAGAAACACACACAAACACCCATCGACTTTTTCTTACAGGCATACACAACGGTTTCCCGTGAACACACACACACACAGTCACACTTACAACACAGCACTCACAATGGGTATCCAGCAGAACCATCAACACTTGGAACTGCCTTAAAATATTGACAAATGTGGTCGCGACACACACATACACATGAAACTCACACAAACATCCATCGACTTATTCTTACAGGCATACACAATGTTTTCCCGCCAACACAAACACACACAGAAACACACACTGCCACACTCACAACACAGCATTCACACTGGCACTTGGAACTGCCACAACATACTCACATACGTGGTCACGACACACACATACACAAGAAACACACACAAACACCCATCGACTTTTTCTTAGAAGCATACACTGTGGGGTTCCCCCAAACACACACACACACATAGACACACACACACTGTCACACTCACAACACAGCACTCTCACTGGGTCTCCAGCAGAGCCATCAACACTTGGAACTGCCCTAACATATTCACAAATGTGGTCCCGACACACACATACAGAAGAAACACACACAAACACCCATGGAATTTTTCTTATAGGCATACAGACTGGTTTCCTGCAAACACACACACAGACACGCACACACACTGTCACACTCACAACACACACTCACACTGGATATCCAGCAAACTCATGAACACTTGGAACTGCCCTCACACACTCACAAATGTGGATCTGAAACACAATACGCAAGAACACACAAATACACCCATCGACTTTTTCATACAGGCATACACAATGGTAACCCGAAAACACACACACACACACACACACACTGTCACACTCGCAACACAGCACTCACACTGGGCCTCGGCAGAGCCATCAACACTTGGAACTGCCCTAACATACTCACAAACGTTTTCCTGACACACACATACACAAGAAACACACACAAACACCCATTGAATTTTTCTTACAGGCGTACACAGGGGGTTCTGAAACACACACAGACACACACACACTATCACACTCACAACACAGCACTCACACTGGGTCTCCAACACAGCCGTCAACACTTGGAACTGCTTTAACATAATCACAAACATGGTCCTGACACACACATATACAAATAACACACACAAACACCCATCGACTTTTTCTTGCAGGCATACACAATGGTTTCCTGCAAACACACACACACACACACACACACAAAAGGCACACTCACGACAGAGCACTCACATTGGATCTCCAGCAGAGCCATGAACACTTGGAATTACCTTAACATATTCACAAACGTGGTCCCGAAACACACATGCAGAAGAAACACACAAAAACACCCTACGACTTTTTCTTACAGACATACACAATGGTATCCAGCAAAACACACAGACACACACACACATACACTATCACACGCACAACACAGCACTCACACTGGGTCCCCGGCATAGCCATCAACTGTTGGAACTGCCCTAACATACTCACAAACGTGGTCCCGACACACACATACACAAGAAACACACACAAACTCCAATTGACTTTTACTTACAGTCATGCAGAATGGTTTCCGCAAACACACACACACACACACTATCACACTCACAACACAGCATTCACACTGGCACTTGAATCTGCCCTAACATACAAACAAACGTGGTCCCGACACACACATACAGAAGAAACACACACAAACACCCATCAACATTTTGTTACAGGGAGACAGAGTGGGGTTTCCCCAAACACACACACACACACACACACACACACACACTGTCACACTAACAGCACAGTACGCACACTGGACCTCGGCAGAGCCATCAACACTTGGAACTGCCCTAACATACTCACAAACGTTTCACCGACACACACATACACAAGAATCACACACAAACACCCATCGACTTTTTCTTACAGGCATACACAACGGTTTCCCGTGAACACACACACACACAGTCACACTTACAACACAGCACTCACAATGGGTATCCAGCAGAACCATCAACACTTGGAACTGCCTTAAAATATTGACAAATGTGGTCGCGACACACACATACACATGAAACTCACACATACATCCATCGACTTATTCTTACAGGCATACACAATGTTTTCCCGCCAACACAAACACACACAAAAACACACACTGCCACACTCACAACACAGCATTCACACTGGCACTTGAAACTGCCACAACATACTCACAAACGTGGTCCCGACACACACATACACAAGAAACACACACAAACACCCATCGACATTCTTCTTAGAAGCATACACTGTGGGGTTCCCCCAAACACACACACACACACAGACACACACACACTGTCACACTCACAACACAGCACTCTCACTGGGTCTCCAGCAGAGCCATCAACACTTGGAACTGCCCTAACATATTCACAAATGTGGTCCCGACACACACATACAGAAGAAACACACACAAACACCCATGGAATTTTTCTTATAGGCATACAGACTGGTTTCCTACAAACACACACACAGACACGCACACACACTGTCACACTCACAACACACACTCACACTGGATATCCAGCAAACTCATGAAGACTTGGAACTGCCCTCACACACTCACAAATGTGGATCTGAAACACAATACGCAAGAACACACAAATACACCCATCGACTTTTTCATACAGGCATACACAATGGTTACCCGAAAACACACACACACACACACACACACTCTCACACTCACAACACATCACTCACTCTGTACCTCGGTAGAGCCATCAACACTTGGAACTGCCCTAACATACTCACAAACGTTTTCCCAACACAGACATACACAAGAAACACACAAACACCCATCGACATTTTCTTACAGGCGTACACAACCGTTTCCCGCAAACACACACGCACACACACTATCAAACTCACAACACAGCACTCACAGTGCGTATCCAGCAGAGCCATCAACACTTGGAACTGCCCTCACACACTCACAAATGTGGATCTGAAACACAATACGCAAGAACAGACAAATACACCCATCGACTTTTTCATACAGGCATACACAATGGTTACCCGAAAACACACACACACACACACACACACACACTCTCACACTCACAACACAGCACTCACTCTATACCTCGGCAGAGCCATCAACATTTGGAACTGCCCTAACATACTCACAAATTTTTTCCCAACACAGACATACAAAGGAAACACACAAACACCCATCGACATTTTCTTACAGGCGTACACAATGGTTTCCCGCAAACACACACGCACACACACTATCACACTCACAACACAGCACTCACAGTGCGTATCCAGCAGAGCCATCAACACTTGGAACTGCCCTCACACACTCACAAATGTGGATCTGAAAAACAATACGCAAGAACACACAAATACACCCATCGACTTTTTCATACAGTCATACACAATGGTTATCGGAAAACACACACACACACACTGTCACACTCGCAACACAGCACTCACACTGGGCCTCGGCAGAGCCATCAACACTTGGAACTGCCCTAACATACTCACAAACGTTTTCCCGACACACACATACACAAGAAACACACACAAACACCCATCGACTTTTTCTTACAGGCATACACAACGGTTTCCCGTGAACACACACACACAGTCACACTTACAACACAGCACTCACAATGGGTATCCAGCAGAACCATCAAAACTTGGAACTGCCTTAAAATATTGACAAATGTGGTCGCGACACACACATATACATGAAACTCACACATACATAAATCGACTTATTCTTACAGGCATACACAATGTTTTCCCGCCAACAAAACACACACAAAAACACACACTGCCACACTCACAACACAGCATTCACACTGGCACTTGGAACTGCCACAACATACTCACATACGTGGTCCCGACACACACATACACAAGAAACACACACAAACACCCATCGACTTTTTCTTAGAAGCATACACTGTGGGGTGCCCCCAAACACACACACACAGACACACACACACTGTCACACTCACAACACAGCACTCTCACTGGGTCTCCAGCAGAGCCATCAACACTTGGAACTGCCCTAACATATTCACAAATGTGGTCCCGACACACACATACAGAAGAAACACACACAAACACCCATCGAATTTTTCTTATAGGCATACAGACTGGTTTCCTGCAAACACACACACAGACACGCACACACACTGTCACACTCACAACACACACTCACACTGGATATCCAGCAAACTCATGAACACTTGGAACTGCCCTCACACACTCACAAATGTGGATCTGAAACACAATACGCAAGAACACACAAATACACCCATCGACTTTTTCATACAGGCATACACAATGGTTACCGGAAAACACACACACACACACACACACTGTCACACTCGCAACACAGCACTCACACTGGGCCTCGGCAGAGCCATCAACACTTGGAACTGCCCTAACATACTCCCAAACGTTTTCCCGACACACACATACACAAGAAACACACAAAAACACCCATGGAATTTTTCTTACAGGCGTACACAGGGGGTTCTGAAACACACACAGACACACACACACTATCACACTCACAACACAGCACTCACACTGGGTCTCCAACACAGCCGTCAACACTTGGAACTGCTTTAACATAATCACAAACATGGTCCTGACACACACATATACAAATAACACACACAAACACCCATCGACTTTTTCTTGCAGGCATACACAATGGTTTCCTGCAAACACACACACACACACACACACACAAAAGTCACACTCACGACAGAGCACTCACATTGGATCTCCAGCAGAGCCATGAACACTTGGAATTACCTTAACATATTCACAAACGTGGTCCCGAAACACACATGCAGAAGAAACACACAAAAACACCCTACGACTTTTTCTTACAGACATACACAATGGTATCCAGCAAAACACACACACACACACACACATACACTATCACACGCACAACACAGCACTCACACTGGGTCCCCGGCATAGCCATCAACAGTTGGAACTGCCCTAACATACTCACAAACGTGGTCCCGACACACACATACACAAGAAACACACACAAACTCCCATTGACTTTTACTTACAGTCATGCACAATGGTTTCCGCAAACACACACACACACACTATCACACTCACAACACAGCACTCACACTGGCACTTGAATCTGCCCTAACATACAAACAAACGTGGTCCCGACACACACATACACAAGAAACACACACAAACACCCATCAACATTTTGTTACAGGCAGACAGAGTGGGGTTTCCCCAAACACACACACACACACACACACACACACTGTCACACTAACAGCACAGTACGCACACTGGGCCTCGGCAGAGCCATCAACACTTGGAACTGCCCTAACATACTCACAAACGTTTCACCGACACACACATACACAAGAATCACACACAAACACCCATCGACTTTTTCTTACAGGCATACACAACGGTTTCCCGTGAACACACACACACACAGTCACATTTACAACACAGCACTCACAATGGGTATCCAGCAGAACCATCAACACTTGGAACTGCCTTAAAATATTGACAAATGTGGTCGCGACACACACATACACATGAAACTCACACAAACATCCATCGACTTATTCTTACAGGCATACACAATGTTTTCCCGCCAACACAAACACACACAGAAACACACACTGCCACACTCACAAAACAGCATTCACACTGGCACTTGGAACTGCCACAACATACTCACATACGTGGTCTCGACACACACATACACAAGAAACACACACAAACACCCATCGACTTTTTCTTAGAAGCATACACTGTGGGGTTCCCCCAAACACACACACACACACAGACACACACACACTATCACACTCACAACACAGCACTCTCACTGGGTCTCCAGCAGAGCCATCAACACTTGGAACTGCCCTAACATATTCACAAATGTGGTCCCGACACACACATACAGAAGAAACACACACAAACACCCATGGAATTTTTCTTATAGGCATACAGACTGGTTTCCTGCAAACACACACACAGACACGCACACACACTGTCACACTCACAACACACACTCACACTGGATATCCTGCAAACTCATGAAGACTTGGAACTGCCCTCACACACTCACAAATGTGGATCTGAAACACAATACGCAAGAACACACAAATACACCCATCGACTTTTTCATACAGGCATACACAATGGTTACCCGAAAACACACACACACACACACACACTGTCACACTCGCAACACAGCACTCACACTGGTCCTCGGCAGAGCCATCAACACTTGGAACTGCCCTAACATACTCCCAAACGTTTTCCCGACACACACATACACAAGAAACGCACACAAACACCCATCGACTTTTTCTTACAGGCATACACAACGGTTTCCCTTGAACACACACACACACAGTCACACTTACAACACACCACTCACAATGGGTATCCAGCAGAACCATCAACACTTGGAACTGCCTTAAAATATTGACAAATGTGGTCGCGACACACACATACACATGAAACTCACACAAACATCCATCGACTTATTCTTACAGGCATACACAATGTTTTCCCGCCAACACAAACACACACAGAAACACACACTGCCACACTCACAACACAGCATTCACTCTGGCGCTTGGAACTGCCACAAAATACTCTCATACGTGGTCCCGACACACACATACACAAGAAACACACACAAACACCCATCGACTTTTTCTTAGAAGCATACACTGTGGGGTTCCCCCAAACACACACACACACACACAGACACACACACACTGTCACACTCACAACACAGCACTCTCACTGGGTCTCCAGCAGAGCCATCAACACTTGGAACTGCCCTAACATATTCACAAATGTGGTCCCGACACACACATACAGAAGAAACACACACAAACACCCATGGAATTTTTCTTATAGGCATACAGACTGGTTTCCTGCAAACACACACACAGACACGCACACACACTGTCACACTCACAACACACACTCACACTGGATATCCAGCAAACTCATGAACACTTGGAACTGCCCTCACACACTCACAAATGTGGATCTGAAACACAATACGCAAGAACACACAAATACACCCATCGACTTTTTCATACAGGCATACACAATGGTAACCCGAAAACACACACACACACACACACACACTGTCACACTCGCAACACAGCACTCACACTGGGCCTCGGCAGAGCCATCAACACTTGGAACTGCCCTAACATACTCACAAACGTTTTCCTGACACACGCATACACAAGAAACACACACAAACACCCATGGAATTTTTCTTACAGGCGTACACAGGGGGTTCGGAAACACACACAGACACACACACACTATCACACTCACAACACAGCACTCACACTGGGTCTCCAACACAGCCGTCAACACTTGGAACTGCTTTAACATAATCACAAACATGGTCCTGACACACACATATACAAATAACACACACAAACACCCATCGACTTTTTCTTGCAGGCATACACAATGGTTTCCTGCAAACACACACACACACACACACACACACAAAAGGCACACTCACGACAGAGCACTCACATTGGATCTCCAGCAGAGCCATGAACACTTGGAATTACCTTAACATATTCACAAACGTGGTCCCGAAACACACATGCAGAAGAAACACACAAAAACACCCTACGACTTTTTCTTACAGACATACACAATGGTATCCAGCAAAACACACACACACACACACAGACACTATCACACGCACAACACAGCACTCACACTGGGTCCCCGGCATAGCCATCAACAGTTGGAACTGCCCTAACATACTCACAAACGTGGTCCCGACACACACATACACAAGAAACACACACAAACTCGCATTGACTTTTACTTACAGTCATGCACAATGGTTTCCGCAAACACACACACACACACTATCACACTCACAACACAGCATTCACACTGGCACTTGAATCTGCCCTAACATACAAACAAACGTGGTCCCGACACACACATACAGAAGAAACACACACAAACACCCATCAACATTTTGTTACGGGGAGACAGAGTGGGGTTTCCCCAAACACACACACACACACACACACACACACTGTCACACTAACAGCACAGTACGCACACTGGACCTCGGCAGAGCCATCAACACTTGGAACTGCCCTAACATACTCCCAAACGTTTCACCGACACACACATACACAAGAATCACACACAAACACCCATCGACTTTTTCTTAGAGGCATACACAACGGTTTCCCGTGAACACACACACACACAGTCACACTTACAACACACCACTCACAATGGGTATCCAGCAGAACCATCAACACTTGGAACTGCCTTAAAATATTGACAAATGTGGTCGCGACACACACATACACATGAAACTCACACAAACATCCATCGACTTATTCTTACAGGCATACACAATGTTTTCCCGCCAACACAAACACACACAGAAACACACACTGCCACACTCACAACACAGCATTCACACTGGCACTTGGAACTGCCACAACATACTCACATACGTGGTCTCGACACACACATACACAAGAAACACACACAAACACCCATCGACTTTTTCTTAGAAGCATACACTGTGGGGTTCCCCCAAACACACACACACACACAGACACACACACACTATCACACTCACAACACAGCACTCTCACTGGGTCTCCAGCAGAGCCATCAACACTTGGAACTGCCCTAACATATTCACAAATGTGGTCCCGACACACACATACAGAAAAAACACACACAAACACCCATGGAATTTTTCTTATAGGCATACAGACTGGTTTCCTGCAAACACACACACAGACACGCACACACACTGTCACACTCACAACACACACTCACACTGGATATCCTGCAAACTCATGAAGACTTGGAACTGCCCTCACACACTCACAAATGTGGATCTGAAACACAATACGCAAGAACACACAAATACACCCATCGACTTTTTCATACAGGCATACACAATGGTTACCCGAAAACACACACACACACACACACACACACACACACTGTCACACTCGCAACACAGCACTCACACTGGTCCTCGGCAGAGCCATCAACACTTGGAACTGCCCTAACATACTCCCAAACGTTTTCCCGACACACACATACACAAGAAACGCACACAAACACCCATCGACTTTTTCTTACAGGCATACACAATGGTTTCCCTTGAACACACACACACACAGTCACACTTACAACACACCACTCACAATGGGTATCCAGCAGAACCATCAACACTTGGAACTGCCTTAAAATATTGACAAATGTGGTCGCGACACACACATACACATGAAACTCACACAAACATCCATCGACTTATTCTTACAGGCATACACAATGTTTTCCCGCCAACACAAACACACACAGAAACACACACTGCCACACTCACAACACAGCATTCACTCTGGCGCTTGGAACTGCCACAAAATACTCTCATACGTGGTCCCGACACACACATACACAAGAAACACACACAAACACCCATCGACTTTTTCTTAGAAGCATACACTGTGGGGTTCCCCCAAACACACACACACACACACACAGACACACACACACTGTCACACTCACAACACAGCACTCTCACTGGGTCTCCAGCAGAGCCATCAACACTTGGAACTGCCCTAACATATTCACAAATGTGGTCCCGACACACACATACAGAAGAAACACACACAAACACCCATCGAATTTTTCTTATAGGCATACAGACTGGTTTCCTGCAAACACACACACAGACACGCACACACACTGTCACACTCACAACACACACTCACACTGGATATCCAGCAAACTCATGAACACTTGGAACTGCCCTCACACACTCACAAATGTGGATCTGAAACACAATACGCAAGAACACACAAATACACCCATCGACTTTTTCATACAGGCATACACAATGGTAACCCGAAAACACACACACACACACACACACACACTGTCACACTAACAGCACAGTACGCACACTGGGCCTCGGCAGAGCCATCAACACTTGGAACTGCCCTAACATACTCACTAACGTTTTCCTGACACACACATACACAAGAAACACACACAAACACCCATTGAATTTTTCTTACAGGCGTACACAGGGGGTTCTGAAACACACACAGACTCACACACACTATCACACTCACAACACAGCACTCACACTGGGTCTCCAACACAGCCGTCAACACTTGGAACTGCTTTAACATAATCACAAACATGGTCCTGACACACACATATACAAATAACACACACAAACACCCATCGACTTTTTCTTGCAGGCATACACAATGGTTTCCTGCAAACACACACACACACACACACACACACAAAAGGCACACTCACGACAGAGCACTCACATTGGATCTCCAGCAGAGCCATGAACACTTGGAATTACCTTAACATATTCACAAACGTGGTCCCGAAACACACATGCAGAAGAAACACACAAAAACACCCTACGACTTTTTCTTACAGACATACACAATGGTATCCAGCAAAACACACACACACACACACAGACACTATCACACGCACAACACAGCAGTCACACTGGGTCCCCGGCATAGCCATCAACTGTTGGAACTGCCCTAACATACTCACAAACGTGGTCCCGACACACACATACACAAGAACACACACACAAACTCCCATTGACTTTTACTTCCAGTCATGCACAATGGTTTCCGCAAACACACACACACACACACTATCACACTCACAACACAGCATTCACACTGGCACTTGAATCTGCCCTAACATACAAACAAACGTGGTCCCGACACACACATACAGAAGAAACACACACAAACACCCATCAACATTTTGTAACAGGGAGACAGAGTGGGGTTTCCCCAAACACACACACACACACACACTGTCACACTAACAGCACAGTACGCACACTGGACCTCGGCAGAGCCATCAACACTTGGAACTGCCCTAAGATACTCACAAACGTTTCACCGACACACACATACACAAGAAACACACACAAACACCCATCGACTTTTTCTTACAGGCATACACAACGGTTTCCCGCGAACACACACACACACAGTCACACTTACAACACAGCACTCACAATGGGTATCCAGCAGAACCATCAACACTTGGAACTGCCTTAAAATATTGACAAATGTGGTCGCGACACACACATACACATGAAACTCACACAAACATCCATCGACTTATTCTTACAGGCATACACAATGTTTTCCCGCCAACACAAACACACACAGAAACACACACTGCCACACTCACAACACAGCATTCACACTGGCACTTGGAACTGCCACAACATACTCACATACGTGGTCCCGACACACACATACACAAGAAACACACACAAACACCCTTCGACTTTTTCTTAGAAGCATACACTGTGGGGTTCCCCCAAACACACACACACACAGAGACACACACACACTATCACACTCACAACACAGCACTCTCACTGGGTCTCCAGCAGAGCCATCAACACTTGGAACTGCCCTCACATATTCACAAATGTGGTCCCGACACACACATACAGAAGA
This sequence comes from Ursus arctos, assembly GCF_023065955.2. Classification (NCBI taxonomy): domain Eukaryota; kingdom Metazoa; phylum Chordata; class Mammalia; order Carnivora; family Ursidae; genus Ursus; species Ursus arctos. The sequence goes on along the minus strand of NW_026623066.1, from coordinate 609,851 downwards.
AACACACACAAACACCCATGGAATTTTTCTTATAGGCATACAGACTGGTTTCCTGCAAACACACACACAGACACGCACACACACTGTCACACTCACAACACACACTCACACTGGATATCCAGCAAACTCATGAACACTTGGAACTGCCCTCACACACTCACAAATGTGGATCTGAAACACAATACGCAAGAACACACAAATACACCCATCGACTTTTTCATACAGGCATACACAATGGTTATCCGAAAACACACACACAGACACACACACACACACACACACTCTCACACTCACAACACAGCACTCACTCTGTACCTCGGCAGAGACATCAACACTTGGAACTGCCCTAACATACTCACAAACGTTTTCCCAACACAGACATACACAAGAAACACACAAACACCCATCGACATTTTCTTACAGGCGTACACAATGGTTTCCCGCAAACACACACGCACACACACTATCACACAAACAACACAGCACTCACAGTGCGTATCCAGCAGAGCCATCAACACTTGGAACTGCCCTCACACACTCACAAATGTGGATCTGAAACACAATACGCAAGAACACACAAATACACCCATCGACTTTTTCATACAGGCATACACAATGGTTACCGGAAAACACACACACACACACACACTGTCACACTCGCAACACAGCACTCACACTGGGCCTCGGCAGAGCCATCAACACTTGGAACTGCCCTAACATACTCACAAACGTTTTCCCGACACACACATACACAAGAAACACACACAAACACCCATCGACTTTTTCTTACAGGCATACACAACGGTTTCCCGTGAACACACACACACACAGTCACACTTACAACACAGCACTCACAATGGGTATCCAGCAGAACCATCAACACTTGGAACTGCCCTAAAATATTGACAAATGTGGTCGCGACACACACATACACATGAAACTCACACACACATCCATCGACTTATTCTTACAGGCATACACAATGTTTTCCCGCCAACACAAACACACACAGAAACACACACTGCCACACTCACAACCCAGCATTCACACTGGCACTTGGAACTGCCACAACATACTCACATACGTGGTCCCGACACACACATACACAAGAAACACACACAAACACCCATCGACTTTTTCTTAGAAGCATACACTGTGGGGTTCCCCCAAACACACACACACACACAGACACACACACACTGTCACACTCACAACACAGCACTCTCACTGGGTCTCCAGCAGAGCCATCAACACTTGGAACTGCCCTAACATATTCACAAATGTGGTCCCGACACACACATACAGAAGAAACACACACAAACACCCATCGAATTTTTCTTATAGGTATACAGACTGGTTTCCTGCAAACACACACACAGACACGCACACACACTGTCACACTCACAACACACACTCACACTGGATATCCAGCAAACTCATGAACACTTGGAACTGCCCTCACACACTCACAAATGTGGATCTGAAACACAATATGCAAGAACACACAAATACACCCATCGACTTTTTCATACAGGCATACACAATGGTAACCCGAAAACACACACACACACACACACACACACTGTCACACTCGCAACACAGCACTCACACTGGGCCTCGGCAGAGCCATCAACACTTGGGACTGCCCTAACATACTCACAAACGTTTTCCTGACACACACATACACAAGAAACACACACAAACACCCATTGAATTTTTCTTACAGGCGTACACAGGGGGTTCTGAAACACACACAGACACACACACACTATCACACTCACAACACAGCACTCACACTGGGTCTCCAACACAGCCGTCAACACTTGGAACTGCTGTAACATGATCCAAACATGGTCCTGACACACACATATACAAATAACACACACAAACAGCTATCGACTTTTTCTTGCAGGCATACACAATGGTTTCCTGCAAACACACACACACAGACACACAAAAGTCACACTCACGACAGAGCACTCACATTGGATCTCCAGCAGAGCCATGAACACTTGGAATTACCTTAACATATTCACAAACGTGGTCCCGAAACACACATGCAGAAGAAACACACAAAAACACCCTACGACTTTTTCTTACAGACATACACAATGGTATCCAGCAAAACACACACACACACACACACATACACTATCACACGCACAACACAGCACTCACACTGGGTCCCCGGCATAGCCATCAACTGTTGGAACTGCCCTAACATACTCACAAACGTGGTCCCGACACACACATACACAAGAAACACACACAAACTCCCATTGACTTTTACTTACAGTCATGCACAATGGTTTCCGCAAACACACACACACACAAACTATCACACTCACAACACAGCATTCACACTGTCACTTGAATCTGTCCTAACATACAAAAAAACGTGGTTCCGACACACACATACAGAACAAACACACACAAACACCCATCAACATTTTGTTACAGGGAGACAGAGTGGGGTTTCCCCGAACACACACACACACACACACACACACACACTGTCACACTAACAGCACAGTACGCACACTGGGCCTCGGCAGAGCCATCAACACTTGGAACTGCCCTAACATACACACAAACGTTTCACCGACACACACATACACAAGAAACACACACAAACACCCATCGACTTTTTCTTACAGGCATACACAACGGTTTCCCGTGAACACACACACACACAGTCACACTTACAACACAGCACTCACAATGGGTATCCAGCACAACATTCAACACTTGGAAGTGCCCTAACATATTCACAAATGTGGTCCCGACACACACATAAAGAAGAAACACACACAAACACCCATGGAATTTTTCTTATAGGCATACAGACTGGTTTCCTGCAAACACACACACAGACACGCACACACACTGTCACACTCACAACACACACTCACACTGGATATCCAGCAAACTCATGAACACTTGGAACTGCCCTCACACACTCACAAATGTGGATCTGAAACACAATACGCAAGAACACACAAATACACCCATCGACTTTTTCATACAGGCATACACAATGGTTACCGGAAAACACACACACACGCACACACACTGTCACACTCGCAACGCAGCACTCACACAGGGCCTCGGCAGAGCCATCAACACTTGGAACTGCCCTAACATACTCACAAACGTTTTCCCGACACACACATACACAAGAAACACACACAAACACCCATTGAGTTTTTCTTACAGGCGTACACAGGGGGTTCTGAAACACACACAGACACACACACACTATCACACTCACAACACAGCACTCACACTGGGTCTCCAACACAGCCGTCAACACTTGGAACTGCTTTAACATAATCACAAACATGGTCCTGACACACACATATACAAATAACACACACAAACACCCATCGACTTTTTCTTGCAGGCATACACAATGGTTTCCTGCAAACACACACACACACACACAAAAAGCACACTCACGACAGAGCACTCACATTGGATCTCCAGCAGAGCCATGAACACTTGGAATTACCTTAACATATTCACAAACGTGGTCCCGAAACACACATGCAGAAGAAACACACAAAAACACCCTACGACTTTTCCTTACAGACATACACAATGGTATCCAGCAAAACACACAGACACACACACACATACACGATCACACGCACAACACAGCACTCACACTGGGTCCCCGGCATAGCCATCAACTGTTGGAACTGCCCTAACATACTCACAAACGTGGTCCCGACACACACATACACAAGAAACACACACAAACTCCCATTGACTTTTACTTCCAGTCATGCACAATGGTTTCCGCAAACACACACACACACACACTATCACACTCACAACACAGCATTCACACTGGCATTTGAATCTGCCCTAACATACAAACAAACGTGGTCCCGACACACACATACAGAAGAAACACACACAAACACCCATCAACATTTTGTAACAGGGAGACAGAGTGGGGTTTCCCCAAACACACACACACACACACACACACACTGTCACACTAACAGCACAGTACGCACACTAGACCTCGGCAGAGCCATCAACACTTGGAACTGCCCTAACATACTCACAAACGTTTCACCGACACACACATACACAAGAAACACACACAAACAGCCATCGAATTTTTCTTACAGGCATACACAACGGTTTCCCGCGAACACACACACACACAGTAACACTTACAACACAGCACTCACAATGGGTATCCAGCAGAACCATCAACACTTGGAACTGCCTTAAAATATTGACAAATGTGGTCGCGACACACACATACACATGAAACTCACACAAACATCCATCGACTTATTCTTACAGGCATACACAATGTTTTCCCGCCAACACAAACACACACAGAAACACACACTGCCACACTCACAACACAGCATTCACACTGGCACTTGGAACTGCCACAACATACTCACATACGTGGTCCCGACACACACATACACAAGAAACACACACAAACACCCATCGACTTTTTCTTAGAAGCATACACTGTGGGGTTCCCCCAAACACACACACACACACAGACACACACACACTATCACACTCACAACACAGCACTCTCACTGGGTCTCCAGCAGAGCCATCAACACTTGGAACTGCCCTAACATATTCACAAATGTGGTCCCGACACACACATACAGAAGAAACACACACAAACACCCATCGAATTTTTCTTATAGGCATACAGACTGGTTTCCTGCAAACACACACACAGACACGCACACACACTGTCACACTCACAACACACACTCACACTGGATATCCTGCAAACTCATGAAGACTTGGAACTGCCCTCACACACTCACAAATGTGGATCTGAAACACAATACGCAAGAACACACAAATACACCCATCGACTTTTTCATACAGGCATACACAATGGTTACCCGAAAACACACACACACACACACACACACACTGTCACACTCGCAACACAGCACTCACACTGGGCCTCGGCAGAGCCATCAACACTTGGAACTGCCCTAACATACTCACAAACGTTTTCCCAACACAGACATACACAAGAAACACACAAACACCCATCGACATTTTCTTACAGGCGTACACAATGGTTTCTCGCAAACACACACGCACACACACTATCACACTCACAACACAGCACTCACAGTGCGTATCCAGCAGAGCCATCAACACTTGGAACTGCCCTCACACACTCACAAATGTGGATCTGAAACACAATACGCAAGAACACACAAATACACCCATCGACTTTTTCATACAGGCATACACAATGGTTACCGGAAAACACACACACACACACACACACACACACTGTCACACTCGCAACACAGCACTCACACTGGTCCTCGGCAGAGCCATCAACACTTGGAACTGCCCTAACATACTCCCAAACGTTTTACCGACACACACATACACAAGAAACGCACACAAACACCCATCGACTTTTTCTTACAGGCATACACAACTGTTTCCCTTGAACACACACACACACAGTCACACTTACAACACACCACTCACAATGGGTATCCAGCAGAACCATCAACACTTGGAACTGCCCTAAAATATTGACAAATGTGGTCGCGACACACACATACACATGAAACTCACACAAACATCCATCGACTTATTCTTACAGGCATACACAATGTTTTCCCGCCAACACAAACACACACAAAAACACACACTGCCACACTCACAACACAGCATTCACTCTGGCGCTTGGAACTGCCACAAAATACTCTCATACGTGGTCCCGACACACACATACACAAGAAACACACACAAACACCCATCGACTTTTTCTTAAAAGCATACACTGTGGGGTTCCCCCAAACACACACACACACAGAGACACACACACACTGTCACACTAACAACACAGCACTCTCACTGGGTCTCCAGCAGAGTCATCAACACTTGGAACTGCCCTAACATATTCACAAATGTGGTCCCGACACACACATACAGAAGAAACACACACAAACACCCATGGAATTTTTCTTATACGCATACAGACTGGTTTCCTGCAAACACACACACAGACACGCACACACACTGTCACACTCACAACACGCACTCACACTGGATATCCAGCAAACTCATGAACACTTGGAACTGCCCTCACACACTCACAAATGTGGATCTGAAACACAATACGCAAGAACACACAAATACACCCATCGACTTTTTCATACAGGCATACACAATGGTAACCCGAAAACACACACACACACACACACACACACACTGTCACACTCGCAACACAGCACTCACTCTGGGCCTCGGCAGAGCCATCAACACTTGGAACTGCCCTAACATACTCACAAACGTTTTCCTGACACACGCATACACAAGAAACACACACAAACACCCATGGAATTTTTCTTACAGGCGTACACAAGGGGTTCGGAAACACACACAGACACACACACACTATCACACTCACAACACAGCACTCACACTGGGTCTCCAACACAGCCGTCAACACTTGGAACTGCTTTAACATAATCACAAACATGGTCCTGACACACAGATATACAAATAACACACACAAACAGCTATCGACTTTTTCTTGCAGGCATACACAATGGTTTCCTGCAAACACACACACACACACACACAAAAGTCACACTCACGACAGAGCACTCACATTGGATCTCCAGCAGAGCCATGAACACTTGGAATTACCTTAACATATTCACAAACGTGGTCCCGAAACACACATGCAGAAGAAACACACAAAAACACCCTACGACTTTTTCTTACAGACATACACAATGGTATCCAGCAAAACACACACACACACACACACATACACTATCACACGCACAACACAGCAGTCACACTGGGTCCCCGGCATAGCCATCAACAGTTGGAACTGCCCTAACATACTCACAAACGTGATCCCGACACACACATACACAAGAAACACACACAAACTCCCATTGACTTTTACTTACAGTCATGCACAATGGTTTCCGCAAACACACACACACACACTATCACACTCACAACACAGCATTCACACTGGCACTTGAATCTGCCCTAACATACAAACAAACGTGGTCCCGACACACACATACAGAAGAAACACACACAAACACCCATCAACATTTTGTTACAGGGAGACAGAGTGGGGTTTCCCCAAACACACACACACACACACACACACACACTGTCACACTAACAGCACAGTACGCACACTGGGCCTCGGCAGAGCCATCAACACTTGGAACTGCCCTAACATACTCACAAACGTTTTACCGACACACACATACACAAGAAACACACACAAACACCCATCGACTTTTTCTTACAGGCATACACAACGGTTTCCCGTGAACACACACACACACAATCACACTTACAACACAGCACTCACAATGGGTATCCAGCAGAACATTCAACACTTGGAACTGCCCTAACATATTCACAAATGTGGTCCCGACACACACATACAGAAGAAACACACACAAACACCCATGGAATTTTTCTTATACGCATACAGACTGGTTTCCTGCAAACACACACACAGACACGAACACACACTGTCACACTCACAACACACACTCACACTGGATATCCAGCAAACTCATGAACACTTGGAACTGCCCTCACACACTCACAAATGTGGATCTGAAACACAATACGCAAGAACACACAAATACACCCATCGACTTTTTCATACAGGCATACACAATGGTTACCGGAAAACACACACACACACACACTGTCACACTCGCAACACAGCACTCACACTGGGCCTCGGCAGAGCCATCAACACTTGGAACTGCCCTAACATACTCACAAACGTTTTCCTGACACACACATACACAAGAAACACACACAAACACCCATTGAGTTTTTCTTACAGGCGTACACAGGGGGTTCTGAAACACACACAGACACACACACACTATCACACTCACAACACAGCACTCACACTGGGTCTCCAACACAGCCGTCAACACTTGGAACTGCTTTAACATAATCACAAACATGGTCCTGACACACACATATACAAATAACACACACAAACACCCATCGACTTTTTCTTGCAGGCATACACAATGGTTTCCTGCAAACACACACACACACACACACACACAAAAGGCACACTCACGACAGAGCACTCACATTGGATCTCCAGCAGAGCCATGAACACTTGGAATTACCTTAACATATTCACAAACGTGGTCCCGAAACACACATGCAGAAGAAACACACAAAAACACCCTACGACTTTTTCTTACAGACATACACAATGGTATCCAGCAAAACACACACATACACACACACAGACACTATCACACGCACAACACAGCACTCACACTGGGTCCCCGGCATAGCCATCAACAGTTGGAACTGCCCTAACATACTCACAAACGTGGTCCCGACACACACATACACAAGAAACACACACAAACTCCCATTGACTTTTACTTACAGTCATGCACAATGGTTTCCGCAAACACACACACACACACACTATCACACTCACAACACAGCATTCACACTGGCACTTGAATCTGCCCTAACATACAAAGAAACGTGGTCCCGACACACACATACACAAGAAACACACACAAACACCCATCAACATTTTGTAACAGGGAGACAGAGTGGGGTTTCCCGAAACACACACACACACACACACACACTGTCACACTAACAGCACAGTACGCACACTGGACCTCGGCAGAGCCATCAACACTTGGAACTGCCCTAACATACTCACAAACGTTTTATCGACACACACATACACAAGAATCACACACAAACACCCATCGACTTTTTCTTACAGGCATACACAACGGTTTCCCGTGAACACACACACACACAGTCACACTTACAACACAGCACTCACAATGGGTATCCAGCAGAACCATCAACACTTGGAACTGCCTTAAAATATTGACAAATGTGGTCGCGACACACACATACACATGAAACTCACACAAACATCCATCGACTTATTCTTACAGGCATACACAATGTTTTCCCGCCAACACAAACACACACAGAAACACACACTGCCACACTCACAACACAGCATTCACACTGGCACTTGGAACTGCCACAACATACTCACATACGTGGTCCCGACACACACATACACAAGAAACACACACAAACACCCATCGACTTTTTCTTAGAAGCATACACTGTGGGGTTCCCCCAAACACACACACACACGGAGACACACACACACTATCACACTCACAACACAGCACTCTCACTGGGTCTCCAGCAGAGCCATCAACAGTTGGAACTGCCCTAACATATTCACAAATGTGGTCCCGACACACACATACAGAAGAAACACACACAAACACCCATCGAATTTTTCTTATAGGCATACAGACTGGTTTCCTGCAAACACACACACAGACACGCACACACACTGTCACACTCACAACATACACTCACACTGGATATCCAGCAAACTCATGAAGACTTGGAACTGCCCTCACACACTCAGAAATGTGGATCTGAAACACAATACGCAAGAACACACAAATACACCCATCGACTTTTTCATACAGGCATACAAAATGGTTACCGGAAAACACACACACACACACACACACACACTGTCACACTAACAGCACAGTACGCACACTGGGCCTCGGCAGAGCCATCAACACTTGGAACTGCCCTAACATACTCACTAACGTTTTCCTGACACACACATACACAAGAAACACACACAAACACCCATTGAATTTTTCTTACAGGCGTACACAGGGGGTTCTGAAACACACACAGACTCACACACACTATCACACTCACAACACAGCACTCACACTGGGTCTCCAACACAGCCGTCAACACTTGGAACTGCTTTAACATAATCACAAACATGGTCCTGACACACACATATACAAATAACACACACAAACACCCATCGACTTTTTCTTGCAGGCATACACAATGGTTTCCTGCAAACACACACACACACACACACACACACAAAAGGCACACTCACGACAGAGCACTCACATTGGATCTCCAGCAGAGCCATGAACACTTGGAATTACCTTAACATATTCACAAACGTGGTCCCGAAACACACATGCAGAAGAAACACACAAAAACACCCTACGACTTTTTCTTACAGACATACACAATGGTATCCAGCAAAACACACACACACACACACAGACACTATCACACGCACAACACAGCAGTCACACTGGGTCCCCGGCATAGCCATCAACTGTTGGAACTGCCCTAACATACTCACAAACGTGGTCCCGACACACACATACACAAGAACACACACACAAACTCCCATTGACTTTTACTTCCAGTCATGCACAATGGTTTCCGCAAACACACACACACACACACTATCACACTCACAACACAGCATTCACACTGGCACTTGAATCTGCCCTAACATACAAACAAACGTGGTCCCGACACACACATACAGAAGAAACACACACAAACACCCATCAACATTTTGTAACAGGGAGACAGAGTGGGGTTTCCCCAAACACACACACACACACACACACTGTCACACTAACAGCACAGTACGCACACTGGACCTCGGCAGAGCCATCAACACTTGGAACTGCCCTAACATACTCACAAACGTTTCACCGACACACACATACACAAGAAACACACACAAACACCCATCGACTTTTTCTTACAGGCATACACAACGGTTTCCCGCGAACACACACACACACAGTCACACTTACAACACAGCACTCACAATGGGTATCCAGCAGAACCATCAACACTTGGAACTGCCTTAAAATATTGACAAATGTGGTCGCGACACACACATACACATGAAACTCACACAAACATCCATCGACTTATTCTTACAGGCATACACAATGTTTTCCCGCCAACACAAACACACACAGAAACACACACTGCCACACTCACAACACAGCATTCACACTGGCACTTGGAACTGCCACAACATACTCACATACGTGGTCCCGACACACACATACACAAGAAACACACACAAACACCCTTCGACTTTTTCTTAGAAGCATACACTGTGGGGTTCCCCCAAACACACACACACACAGAGACACACACACACTATCACACTCACAACACAGCACTCTCACTGGGTCTCCAGCAGAGCCATCAACACTTGGAACTGCCCTCACATATTCACAAATGTGGTCCCGACACACACATACAGAAGAAACACACACAAACACCCATGGAATTTTTCTTATAGGCATACAGACTGGTTTCCTGCAAACACACACACAGACACGCACACACACTGTCACACTCACAACACACACTCACACTGGATATCCAGCAAACTCATGAACACTTGGAACTGCCCTCACACACTCACAAATGTGGATCTGAAACACAATACGCAAGAACACACAAATACACCCATCGACTTTTTCATACAGGCATACACAATGGTTATCCGAAAACACACACACAGACACACACACACACACACACACTCTCACACTCACAACACAGCACTCACTCTGTACCTCGGCAGAGACATCAACACTTGGAACTGCCCTAACATACTCACAAACGTTTTCCCAACACAGACATACACAAGAAACACACAAACACCCATCGACATTTTCTTACAGGCGTACACAATGGTTTCCCGCAAACACACACGCACACACACTATCACACAAACAACACAGCACTCACAGTGCGTATCCAGCAGAGCCATCAACACTTGGAACTGCCCTCACACACTCACAAATGTGGATCTGAAACACAATACGCAAGAACACACAAATACACCCATCGACTTTTTCATACAGGCATACACAATGGTTACCGGAAAACACACACACACACACACACTGTCACACTCGCAACACAGCACTCACACTGGGCCTCGGCAGAGCCATCAACACTTGGAACTGCCCTAACATACTCACAAACGTTTTCCCGACACACACATACACAAGAAACACACACAAACACCCATCGACTTTTTCTTACAGGCATACACAACGGTTTCCCGTGAACACACACACACACAGTCACACTTACAACACAGCACTCACAATGGGTATCCAGCAGAACCATCAACACTTGGAACTGCCCTAAAATATTGACAAATGTGGTCGCGACACACACATACACATGAAACTCACACAAACATCCATCGACTTATTCTTACAGGCATACACAATGATTTCCCGCCAACACAAACACACACAGAAACACACACTGCCACACTCACAACCCAGCATTCACACTGGCACTTGGAACTGCCACAACATACTCACATACGTGGTCCCGACACACACATACACAAGAAACACACACAAACACCCATCGACTTTTTCTTAGAAGCATACACTGTGGGGTTCCCCCAAACACACACACACACACAGACACACACACACTGTCACACTCACAACACAGCACTCTCACTGGGTCTCCAGCAGAGCCATCAACACTTGGAACTGCCCTAACATATTCACAAATGTGGTCCCGACACACACATACAGAAGAAACACACACAAACACCCATCGAATTTTTCTTATAGGTATACAGACTGGTTTCCTGCAAACACACACACAGACACGCACACACACTGTCACACTCACAACACACACTCACACTGGATATCCAGCAAACTCATGAACACTTGGAACTGCCCTCACACACTCACAAATGTGGATCTGAAACACAATATGCAAGAACACACAAATACACCCATCGACTTTTTCATACAGGCATACACAATGGTAACCCGAAAACACACACACACACACACACACACACTGTCACACTCGCAACACAGCACTCACACTGGGCCTCGGCAGAGCCATCAACACTTGGGACTGCCCTAACATACTCACAAACGTTTTCCTGACACACACATACACAAGAAACACACACAAACACCCATTGAATTTTTCTTACAGGCGTACACAGGGGGTTCTGAAACACACACAGACACACACACACTATCACACTCACAACACAGCACTCACACTGGGTCTCCAACACAGCCGTCAACACTTGGAACTGCTTTAACATGATCACAAACATGGTCCTGACACACACATATACAAATAACACACACAAACACCCATCGACTTTTTCTTGCAGGCATACACAATGGTTTGCTGCAAACACACACACACACACACACAAAAGTCACACTCACGACAGAGCACTCACATTGGATCTCCAGCAGAGCCATGAACACTTGGAATTACCTTAACATATTCACAAACGTGGTCCCGAAACACACATGCAGAAGAAACACACAAAAACACCCTACGACTTTTTCTTACAGACATACACAATGGTATCCAGCAAAACACACACACACACACACACATACACTATCACACGCACAACACAGCAGTCACACTGGGTCCCCGGCATAGCCATCAACAGTTGGAACTGCCCTAACATACTCACAAACGTGGTCCCGACACACACATACACAAGAAACACACACAAACTCCCATTGACTTTTACTTACAGTCATACACAATGGTTTCCGCAAACACACACACACACACTATCACACTCACAACACAGCATTCACACTGGCACTTGAATCTGCCCTAACATACAAACAAACGTGGTCCCGACACACACATACAGAAGAAACACACACAAACACCCATCAACATTTTGTTACAGGGAGACAGAGTGGGGTTTCCCCAAACACACACACACACACACACACACACACACTGTCACACTAACAGCACAGTACGCACACTGGGCCTCGGCAGAGCCATCAACACTTGGAACTGCCCTAACATACTCACAAACGTTTTACCGACACACACATACACAAGAAACACACACAAACACCCATCGACTTTTTCTTACAGGCATACACAACGGTTTCCCGTGAACACACACACACACAATCACACTTACAACACAGCACTCACAATGGGTATCCAGCAGAACATTCAACACTTGGAACTGCCCTAACATATTCACAAATGTGGTCCCGACACACACATACAGAAGAAACACACACAAACACCCATGGAATTTTTCTTATACGCATACAGACTGGTTTCCTGCAAACACACACACAGACACGAACACACACTGTCACACTCACAACACACACTCACACTGGATATCCAGCAAACTCATGAACACTTGGAACTGCCCTCACACACTCACAAATGTGGATCTGAAACACAATACGCAAGAACACACAAATACACCCATCGACTTTTTCATACAGGCATACACAATGGTTACCGGAAAACACACACACACACACACTGTCACACTCGCAACACAGCACTCACACTGGGCCTCGGCAGAGCCATCAACACTTGGAACTGCCCTAACATACTCACAAACGTTTTCCTGACACACACATACACAAGAAACACACACAAACACCCATTGAGTTTTTCTTACAGGCGTACACAGGGGGTTCTGAAACACACACAGACACACACACACTATCACACTCACAACACAGCACTCACACTGGGTCTCCAACACAGCCGTCAACACTTGGAACTGCTTTAACATAATCACAAACATGGTCCTGACACACACATATACAAATAACACACACAAACACCCATCGACTTTTTCTTGCAGGCATACACAATGGTTTCCTGCAAACACACACACACACACACACACACAAAAGGCACACTCACGACAGAGCACTCACATTGGATCTCCAGCAGAGCCATGAACACTTGGAATTACCTTAACATATTCACAAACGTGGTCCCGAAACACACATGCAGAAGAAACACACAAAAACACCCTACGACTTTTTCTTACAGACATACACAATGGTATCCAGCAAAACACACACATACACACACACAGACACTATCACACGCACAACACAGCACTCACACTGGGTCCCCGGCATAGCCATCAACAGTTGGAACTGCCCTAACATACTCACAAACGTGGTCCCGACACACACATACACAAGAAACACACACAAACTCCCATTGACTTTTACTTACAGTCATGCACAATGGTTTCCGCAAACACACACACACACACACTATCACACTCACAACACAGCATTCACACTGGCACTTGAATCTGCCCTAACATACAAACAAACGTGGTCCCGACACACACATACAGAAGAAACACACACAAACACCCATCAACATTTTGTTACAGGGAGACAGAGTGGGGTTTCCCCAAACACACACACACACACACACACACACACACTGTCACACTAACAGCACAGTACGCACACTGGACCTCGGCAGAGCCATCAACACTTGGAACTGCCCTAACATACTCACAAACGTTTCACCGACACACACATACACAAGAATCACACACAAACACCCATCGACTTTTTCTTACAGGCATACACAACGGTTTCCCGCGAACACACACACACACAGTCACACTTACAACACAGCACTCACAATGGGTATCCAGCAGAACCATCAACACTTGGAACTGCCTTAAAATATTGACAAATGTGGTCGCGACACACACATACACATGAAACTCACACAAACATCCATCGACTTATTCTTACAGGCATACACAATGTTTTCCCGCCAACACAAACACACACAGAAACACACACTGCCACACTCACAACACAGCATTCACTCTGGCGCTTGGAACTGCCACAACATACTCACATACGTGGTCCCGACACACACATACACAAGAAACACACACAAACACCCATCGACTTTTTCTTACAGGCATACACTGTGGGGTTCCCCAAACACACACACACACACAGACACACACACACTGTCACACTCACAAAACAGCACTCTCACTGGGTCTCCAGCAGAGCCATCAACACTTGGAACTGCCCTAACATATTCACAAATGTGGTTCCGACACACACATACAGAAGAAACACACACAAACACCCATCGAATTTTTCTTATAGGTATACAGACTGGTTTCCTGCAAACACACACACAGACACGCACACTCACTGTCACACTCACAACACACACTCACACTGGATATCCAGCAAACTCATGAACACTTGGAACTGCCCTCACACACTCACAAATGTGGATCTGAAACACAATATGCAAGAACACACAAATACACCCATCGACTTTTTCATACAGGCATACACAATGGTAACCCGAAAACACACACACACACACACACACACACTGTCACACTCGCAACACAGCACTCACACTGGGCCTCGGCAGAGCCATCAACACTTGGAACTGCCCTAACATACTCACAAACGTTTTCCTGACACACACATACACAAGAAACACACACAAACACCCATGGAATTTTTCTTACAGGCGTACACAGGGGGTTCTGAAACACACACAGACACACACACACTATCACACTCACAACACAGCACTCACACTGGGTCTCCAACCCAGCCATCAACACTTGGAACTGCTTTAACATAATCACAAACATGGTCCTGACACACACATATACAAATAACACACACAAACACCCATCGACTTTTTCTTGCAGGCATACACAATGGTTTCCTGCAAACACACACACACACACACACACACACAAAAGGCACACTCACGACAGAGCACTCACATTGGATCTCCAGCAGAGCCATGAACACTTGGAATTACCTTAACATATTCACAAACGTGGTCCCGAAACACACATGCAGAAGAAACACACAAAAACACCCTACGACTTTTTCTTACAGACATACACAATGGTATCCAGCAAAACACACAGACACACACACACATACACTATCACACGCACAACACAGCACTCACACTGGGTCCCCGGCATAGCCATCAACTGTTGGAACTGCCCTAACATACTCACAAACGTGGTCCCGACACACACATACACAAGAAACACACACAAACTCCCATTGACTTTTACTTACAGTCATGCACAATGGTTTCCGCAAACACACACACACACAAACTATCACACTCACAACACAGCATTCACACTGGCACTTGAATCTGCCCTAACATACAAACAAACGTGGTTCCGACACACACATACAGAACAAACACACACAAACACCCATCAACATTTTGTTACAGCGAGACAGAGTGGGGTTTCCCCAAACACACACACACACACACACACACACACACACACACACTGTCACACTAACAGCACAGTACGCACACTGGGCCTCGGCAGAGCCATCAACACTTGGAAATGCCCTAACATACTCACAAACGTTTCACCGACACACACATACACAAGAAACACACACAAACACCCATCGACTTTTTCTTACAGGCATACACAACGGTTTCCCGTGAACACACACACACACAGTCACACTTACAACACAGCACTCACAATGGGTATCCAGCAGAACATTCAACACTTGGAAGTGCCCTAACATATTCACAAATGTGGTCCCGACACACACATACAGAAGAAACACACACAAACACCCATGGAATTTTTCTTATAGGCATACAGACTGGTTTCCTGCAAACACACACACAGACACGCACACACACTGTCACACTCACAACACACACTCACACTGGATATCCAGCAAACTCATGAACACTTGGAACTGCCCTCACACACTCACAAATGTGGATCTGAAACACAATACGCAAGAACACACAAATACACCCATCGACTTTTTCATACAGGCATACACAATGGTTACCGGAAAACACACACACACGCACACACACTGTCACACTCGCAACGCAGCACTCACACAGGGCCTCGGCAGAGCCATCAACACTTGGAACTGCCCTAACATACTCACAAACGTTTTCCCGACACACACATACACAAGAAACACACACAAACACCCATTGAGTTTTTCTTACAGGCGTACACAGGGGGTTCTGAAACACACACAGACACACACACACTATCACACTCACAACACAGCACTCACACTGGGTCTCCAACACAGCCGTCAACACTTGGAACTGCTTTAACATAATCACAAACATGGTCCTGACACACACATATACAAATAACACACACAAACACCCATCGACTTTTTCTTGCAGGCATACACAATGGTTTCCTGCAAACACACACACACACACACACACACAAAAGGCACACTCACGACAGAGCACTCACATTGGATCTCCAGCAGAGCCATGAACACTTGGAATTACCTTAACATATTCACAAACGTGGTCCCGAAACACACATGCAGAAGAAACACACATAAACACCCTACGACTTTTTCTTACAGACATACACAATGGTATCCAGCCAAACACACAGACACACACACACATACACTATCACACGCACAACACAGCACTCACACTGGGTCCCCGGCATAGCCATCAACTGTTGGAACTGCCCTAACATACTCACAAACGTGGTCCCGACACACACATACACAAGAAACACACACAAACTCCCATTGACTTTTACTTACAGTCATGCACAATGGTTTCCGCAAACACACACACACACACTATCACACTCACAACACAGCATTCACACTGGCACTTGAATCTGCCCTAACATACAAACAAACGTGGTCCCGACACACACATACACAAGAAACACACACAAACACCCATCAACATTTTGTTACAGGGAGACAGAGTGGGGTTTCCCCAAACACACACACACACACACACACACACACACTGTCACAGTAACAGCACAGTACGCACACTGGCCTCGGCAGAGCCATCAACACTTGAAACTGCCCTAACATACTCACAAACGTTTCACCGACACACACATACACAAGAATCACACACAAACACCCATCGACTTTTTCTTACAGGCATACACAACGGTTTCCCGTGAACACACACACACACAGTCACACTTACAACACAGCACTCACAATGGGTATCCAGCAGAACCATCAACACTTGGAACTGCCTTAAAATATTGACAAATGTGGTCGCGACACACACATACACATGAAACTCACACAAACATCCATCGACTTATTCTTACAGGCATACACAATGTTTTCCCGCCAACACAAACACACACAGAAACACACACTGCCACACTCACAACACAGCATTCACACTGGCACTTGGAACTGCCACAACATACTCACATACGTGGTCCCGACACACACATACACAAGAAACACACACAAACACCCATCGACTTTTTCTTAGAAGCATACACTGTGGGGTTCCCCCAAACACACACACACACAGAGACACACACACACTATCACATTCACAACACAGCACTCTCACTGGGTCTCCAGCAGAGCCATCAACACTTGGAACTGCCCTAACATATTCACAAATGTGG
Source organism: Ursus arctos (assembly GCF_023065955.2). Taxonomy (NCBI): domain Eukaryota; kingdom Metazoa; phylum Chordata; class Mammalia; order Carnivora; family Ursidae; genus Ursus; species Ursus arctos. The sequence continues at coordinate 590,659 of NW_026623066.1, read as the reverse complement.
TCCCGACTCACACATACAGAAGAAACACACACAAACACCCATGGAATTTTTCTTATAGGCATACAGACTGGTTTCCTGCAAACACACACACAGACACGCACACACACTGTCACACTCACAACACACACTCACACTGGATATCCAGCAAACTCATGAAGACTTGGAACTGCCCTCACACACTCAGAAATGTGGATCTGAAACACAATACGCAAGAACACACAAATACACCCATCGACTTTTTCATACAGGCATACACAATGGTTATACGAAAACACACACACACACACACACACACACTCTCACATTCACAACACAGCACTCACTCTTTACCTCGGCAGAGACATCAACACTTGGAACTGCCCTAACATACTCACAAACGTTTTCCCAACACAGACATACACAAGAAACACACAAACACCCATCGACATTTTCTTACAGGCGTACACAATGGTTTCCCGCAAAAACACACGCACACACACTATCACACTCACAACACAGCACTCACAGTGCGTATCCAGCAGAGCCATCAACACTTGGAACTGCCCTCATACACTCACAAATGTGGATCTGAAACACAATACGCAAGAACACACAAATACACCCATTGACTTTTTCATACAGGCATACACAATGGTTACCGGAAAACACACACACACACACACACACACACACTGTCACACTCGCAACACAGCACTCACACTGGGCCTCGGCAGAGCCATCAACACTTGGAACTGCCCTAACATACTCACAAACGTTTTCCCGACACACACATACACAAGAAACACACACAAACACCCATCGACTTTTTCTTACAGGCATACACAACGGTTTCCCGTGAACACACACACACACAGTCACACTTACAACACAGCACTCACAATGGGTATCCAGGAGAACCATCAACACTTGGAACTGCCTTAAAATATTGACAAATGTGGTCGCGACACACACATACACATGAAACTCACACAAACATCCATCGACTTATTCTTACAGGCATACACAATGTTTTCCCGCCAACACAAACACACACAAAAACACACACTGCCACACTCACAACACAGCATTCACACTGGCACTTGGAACTGCCACAACATACTCACATACGTGGTCCCGACACACACATACACAAGAAACACACACAAACACCCATCGACTTTTTCTTAGAAGCATACGCTATGGGGTTCCCCCAAACACACACACACACACAGACACACACACACTGTCACACTCACAACACAGCACTCTCACTGGGTCTCCAGCAGAGCCATCAACACTTGGAACTGCCCTAACATATTCACAAATGTGGTCCCGACTCACACATACAGAAGAAACACACACAAACACCCATGGAATTTTTCTTATAGGCATACAGACTGGTTTCCTGCAAACACACACACAGACACGCACACACACTGTCACACTCACAACACACACTCACACTGGATATCCAGCAAACTCATGAACACTTGGAACTGCCCTCACACACTCACAAATGTGGATCTGAAACACAATATGCAAGAACACACAAATACACCCATCGACTTTTTCATACAGGCATACACAATGGTTACCGGAAAACACACACACACACACACACACACACTGTCACACTAACAGCACAGTACGCACACTGGGCCTCGGCAGAGCCATCAACACTTGGAACTGCCATAACATACTCACAAACGTTTTCCCGACACACACATACACAAGAAACACACACAAACTCCCATTGACTTTTACTTTCAGTCATGCACAATGGTTTCCGCAAACACACACGCACACACACTATCACACTCACAACACAGCACTCACAGTGCGTATCCAGCAGAGCCATCAACACTTGGACCTGCCCTCACACACTCACAAATGTGGATCTGAAACACAATACGCAAGAACACACAAATACACCCTTCGACTTTTTCATACAGGCATACACAATGGTTACCGGGAAACACACACAGACACACACACACACACACACTGTCACACTCGCAACACAGCACTCACACTGAGCCTCGGCAGAGCCATCAACACTTAGGAACTGCCCTAACATACTCACAAACGTTTTACCGACACACACATACACAAGAATCACACACAAACACCCATCGACTTTTTCTTGCAGGCATACACAACGGTTTCCCGTGAACACACACACACACAGTCACACTTACAACACAGCACTCACAATGGGTATCCAGCAGAAGCATGAACACTTGGAACTGCCCTAACATATTCACAAATGTGGTCCCGACACACACATACAGAAGAAACACACACAAACACCCATGGAATTTTTCTTATAGGCATACAGACTGGTTTCCTGCAAACACACACACAGACACGCACACACACTGTCACACTCACAACACACACTCACACTGGATATCCAGCAAACTCATGAACACTTGGAACTGCACTCACACACGCACAAATGTGGATCTGAAACACAATACGCAAGAACACACAAATACACCCATCGACTTTTTCATAGAGGCATACACAATGGTTACCGGAAAACACACACACACACACACACTGTCACACTCGCAACACAGCACTCACACTGGGCCTTGGCAGAGCCATCAACACTTGGAACTGCCCTAACATACTCACAAACGTTTTCCCGACACACACATACACAAGAAACACACACAAACACCCATTGAGTTTTTCTAACAGGCGTACACAGGGGGTTCTGAAACACACACAGACACACACACACTATCACACTCACAACACAGCACTCACACTGGGTCTCCAACACAGCCGTCAACACTTGGAACTGCTTTAACATAATCACAAACATGGTCCTGACACACACATATACAAATAACACACACAAACACCCATCGACTTTTTCTTGCAGGCATACACAATGGTTTCCTGCAAACACACACACACACACACACACACACACACACAAAAGTCACACTCACGACAGAGCACTCACATTGGATCTCCAGCAGAGCCATGAACACTTGGAATTACCTTAACATATTCACAAACGTGGTCCCGAAACACACATGCAGAAGAAACACACAAAAACACCCTACGACTTTTTCTTACAGACATACACAATGGTATCCAGCAAAACACACACACACACACACACAGATACACTATCACACGCACACCACAGCACTCACACTGGGTCCCCGGCATAGCCATCAACAGTTGCAACTGCCCTAACATACTCACAAACGTGGTCCCGACACACACATACAGAAGAAACACACACAAACACCCATCAACATTTTGTTACAGGGAGACAGAGTGGGGTTTCCCCAAACACACACACACACACACACACACACTGTCACACTAACAGCACAGTACGCACACTGGACCTCGGCAGAGCCATCAACACTTGAAACTGCCCTAACATACTCACAAACGTTTCACCGACACACACATACACAAGAATCACACACAAACACCCATCGACTTTTTCTTAGAGGCATACACAACGGTTTCCCGTGAACACACACACACACAGTCACACTTACAACACAGCACTCACAATGGGTATCCAGCAGAACCATCAACACTTGGAACTGCCTTAAAATATTGACAAATGTGGTCGCGACACACACATACACATGAAACTCACACAAACATCCATCGACTTATTCTTACAGGCATACACAATGTTTTCCCGCCAACACAAACACACACAGAAACACACACTGCCACACTCACAACACAGCATTCACACTGGCACTTGGAACTGCCACAACATACTCACATACGTGGTCCCGACACACACATACACAAGAAACACACACAAACACCCATCGACTTTTTCTTAGAAGCATACACTGTGGGGTTCCCCCAAACACACACACACACAGAGACACACACACACTATCACACTCACAACACAGCACTCTCACTGGGTCTCCAGCAGAGCCATCAACACTTGGAACTGCCCTAACATATTCACAAATGTGGTCCCGACACACACATAGAGAAGAAACACACACAAACACCCATGGAATTTTTCTTATAGGCATAGAGACTGGTTTCCTGCAAACACACACACAGACACGCACACACACTGTCACACTCACAACACACACTCACACTGGATATCCAACAAACTCATGAACACTCGGAACTGCCCTCACACACTCACAAATGTGGATCTGAAACACAATACGCAAGAACACACAAATACACCCATCGACTTTTTCATACAAGCATACACAATGGTTACACGAAAACACACACACACACACACACACACTCTCACACTCACAACACAGCACTCACTCTGTACCTCGGCAGAGACATCAACACTCGGAACTGCCCTAACATACTCACAAACGTTTTCCCAAACAGACATACACAAGAAACACACAAACACCCATCGACATTTTCGTACAGGCGTACACAATGGTTTCCCGCAAACACACACGCACACACACTATCACACTCACAACACAGCACTCACAGTGCGTATCCAGCAGAGCCATCAACACTTGGAACTGCCCTCACACACTCACAAATGTGGATCTGAAACACAATACGCAAGAACACACAAATACACCCATCGACTTTTTCATACAGGCATACACAATGGTTACCGGAAAACACACACACACACACACTGTCACACTCGCAACACAGCACTCACACTGGGCCTCGGCAGAGCCATCAACACTTGGAACTGCCCTAACATACTCACAAACGTTTTCCCGACACACACATACACAAGAAACACACACAAACACCCATCGACTTTTTCTTACAGGCATACACAACGGTTTCCCGTGAACACACACACACACAGTCACACTTACAACACAGCACTCACAATGGGTATCCAGCAGAACCATCAACACTTGGAACTGCCTTAAAATATTGACAAATGTGGTCGCGACACACACATACACATGAAACTCACACAAACATCCATCGACTTATTCTTACAGGCATACACAATGTTTTCCCGCCAACACAAACACACACAGAAACACACACTGCCACACTCACAACACAGCATTCACTCTGGCGCTTGGAACTGCCACAACATACTCACATACGTGGTCACGACACACACATACACAAGAAACACACACAAACACCCATCGACTTTTTCTTAGAAGCATACACTGTGGGGTTCCCCCAAACACACACACACACACAGACACACACACACTGTCACACTCACAACACAGCACTCTCACTGGGTCTCCAGCAGAGCCATCAACACTTGGAACTGCCCTAACATATTCACAAATGTGGTCCCGACACACACATACAGAAGAAACACACACAAACACCCATCGAATTTTTCTTATAGGCATACAGACTGGTTTCCTGCAAACACACACACAGACACGCACACACACTGTCACACTCACAACACACACTCACACTGGATATCCAGCAAACTCATGAACACTTGGAACTGCCCTCACACACTCACAAATGTGGATCTGAAACACAATATGCAAGAACACACAAATACACCCATCGACTTTTTCATACAGGCATACACAATGGTAACCCGAAAACACACACACACACACACACACACTGTCACACTCGCAACACAGCACTCACACTGGGCCTCGGCAGAGCCATCAACACTTGGAACTGCCCTAACATACTCACAAACGTTTTCCTGACACACACATACACAAGAAAAACACACAAACACCCATTGAATTTTTCTTACAGGCGTACACAGGGGGTTCTGAAACACACACAGACACACACACACAATCACACTCACAACACAGCACTCACACTGGGTCTCCAACACAGCCGTCAACACTTGGAACTGCTTTAACATAATCACAAACATGGTCCTGACACACACATATACAAATAACACACACAAACACCCATCGACTTTTTCTTGCAGGCATACACAATGGTTTCCTGCAAACACACACACACACACACACACACAAAAGGCACACTCACGACAGAGCACTCACATTGGATCTCCAGCAGAGCCATGAACACTTGGAATTACCTTAACATATTCACAAACGTGGTCCCGAAACACACATGCAGAAGAAACACACAAAAACACCCTACGACTTTTTCTTACAGACATACACAATGGTATCCAGCAAAACACACAGACACACACACACATACACTATCACACGCACAACACAGCACTCACACTGGGTCCCCGGCATAGCCATCAACTGTTGGAACTGCCCTAACATACTCACAAACGTGGTCCCGACACACACATACACAAGAAACACACACAAACTCCCATTGACTTTTACTTACAGTCATGCAGAATGGTTTCCGCAAACACACACACACACACACTATCACACTCACAACACAGCATTCACACTGGCACTTGAATCTGCCCTAACATACAAACAAACGTGGTCCCGACACACACATACAGAAGAAACACACACAAACACCCATCAACATTTTGTTACAGGGAGACAGAGTGGGGTTTCCCCAAACACACACACACACACACACACACACACACACACACTGTCACACTAACAGCACAGTACGCACACTGGACCTCGGCAGAGCCATCAACACTTGGAACTGCCCTAACATACTCACAAACGTTTCACCGACACACACATACACAAGAATCACACACAAACACCCATCGACTTTTTCTTACAGGCATACACAACGGTTTCCCGTGAACACACACACACACAGTCACACTTACAACACACCACTCACAATGGGTATCCAGCAGAACCATCAACACTTGGAACTGCCTTAAAATATTGACAAATGTGGTCGCGACACACACATACACATGAAACTCACACATACATCCATCGACTTATTCTTACAGGCATACACAATGTTTTCCCGCCAACACAAACACACACAAAAACACACACTGCCACACTCACAACACAGCATTCACACTGGCACTTGAAACTGCCACAACATACTCACAAACGTGGTCCCGACACACACATACACAAGAAACACACACAAACACCCATCGACATTCTGCTTAGAAGCATACACTGTGGGGTTCCCCCAAACACACACACACACACAGACACACACACACTGTCACACTCACAACACAGCACTCTCACTGGGTCTCCAGCAGAGCCATCAACACTTGGAACTGCCCTAACATATTCACAAATGTGGTCCCGACACACACATACAGAAGAAACACACACAAACACCCATGGAATTTTTCTTATAGGCATACAGACTGGTTTCCTACAAACACACACACAGACACGCACACACACTGTCACACTCACAACACACACTCACACTGGATATCCAGCAAACTCATGAAGACTTGGAACTGCCCTCACACACTCACAAATGTGGATCTGAAACACAATACGCAAGAACACACAAATACACCCATCGACTTTTTCATACAGGCATACACAATGGTTACCCGAAAACACACACACACACACACACACACTCTCACACTCACAACACATCACTCACTCTGTACCTCGGTAGAGACATCAACACTTGGAACTGCCCTAAAATACTCACAAACGTTTTCCCAACACAGACATACACAAGAAACACACAAACACCCATCGACATTTTCTTACAAGCGTACACAACCGTTTCCCGCAAACACACACGCACACACACTATCACACTCACAACACAGCACTCACAGTGCGTATCCAGCAGAGCCATCAACACTTGGAACTGCCCTCACACACTCACAAATGTGGATCTGAAACACAATACGCAAGAACAGACAAATACACCCATCGACTTTTTCATACAGGCATACACAATGGTTACCCGAAAACACACACACACACACACACACACACACACTCTCACACTCACAACACAGCACTCACTCTATACCTCGGCAGAGCCATCAACATTTGGAACTGCCCTAACATACTCACAAACTTTTTCCCAACACAGACATACAAAGGAAACACACAAACACCCATCTACATTTTCTTACAGGCGTACACAATGGTTTCCCGCAAACACACACGCACACACACTATCACACTCACAACACAGCACTCACAGTGCGTATCCAGCAGAGCCATCAACACTTGGAACTGCCCTCACACACTCACAAATGTGGATCTGAAAAACAATACGCAAGAACACACAAATACAACCATCGACTTTTTCATACAGGCATACACAATGGTTACCGGAAAACACACACACACACACTGTCACACTCGCAACACAGCACTCACACTGGGCCTCGGCAGAGCCATCAACACTTGGAACTGCCCTAACATACTCACAAACGTTTTCCCGACACACACATACACAAGAAACACACACAAACACCCATCGACTTTTTCTTACAGGCATACACAACGGTTTCCCGTGAACACACACACACAGTCACACTTACAACACAGCACTCACAATGGGTATCCAGCAGAACCATCAAAACTTGGAACTGCCTTAAAATATTGACAAATGTGGTCGCGACACACACATACACTTGAAACTCACACATACATAAATCGACTTATTCTTACAGGCATACACAATGTTTTCCCGCCAACACAAACACACACAAAAACACACACTGCCACACTCACAACACAGCATTCACACTGGCACTTGGAACTGCCACAACATACTCACATACGTGGTCCCGACACACACATACAGAAGAAACACACACAAACACCCATCGACTTTTTCTTAGAAGCATACACTGTGGGGTTCCCCCAAACACACACACACAGACACACACACACTGTCACACTCACAACACAGCACTCTCACTGGGTCTCCAGCAGAGCCATCAACACTTGGAACTGCCCTAACATATTCACAAATGTGGTCCCGACACACACATACAGAAGAAACACACACAAACACCCATCGAATTTTTCTTATAGGCATACAGACTGGTTTCCTGCAAACACACACACAGACACGCACACACACTGTCACACTCACAACACACACTCACACTGGATATCCAGCAAACTCATGAACACTTGGAACTGCCCTCACACACTCACAAATGTGGATCTGAAACACAATACGCAAGAACACACAAATACACCCATCGACTTTTTCATACAGGCATACACAATGGTTACCGGAAAACACACACACACACACACACACACACACTGTCACACTAGCAACACAGCACTCACACTGGGCCTCGGCAGAGCCATCAACACTTGGAACTGCCCTAACATACTCACAAACGTTTTCCCGACACACACATACACAAGAAACACACAAAAACACCCATGGAATTTTTCTTACAGGCGTACACAGGGGGTTCGGAAACACACACAGACACACACACACTATCACACTCACAACACAGCACTCACACTGGGTCTCCAACACAGCCGTCAACACTTGGAACTGCTTTAACATAATCACAAACATGGTCCTGACACACACATATACAAATAACACACACAAACACCCATCGACTTTTTCTTGCAGGCATACACAATGGTTTCCTGCAAACACACACACACACACACACACACAAAAGGCACACTCACGACAGAGCACTCACATTGGATCTCCAGCAGAGCCATGAACACTTGGAATTACCTTAACATATTCACAAACGTGGTCCCGAAACACACATGCAGAAGAAACACACTAAAACACCCTACGACTTTTTCTTACAGACATACACAATGGTATCCAGCAAAACACACAGACACACACACACATACACTATCACACGCACAACACAGCACTCACACTGGGTCCCCGGCATAGCCATCAACTGTTGGAACTGCCCTAATATACTCACAAACGTGGTCCCGACACACACATACACAAGAAACACACACAAACTCCCATTGACTTTTACTTACAGTCATGCAGAATGGTTTCCGCAAACACACACACACACACACTATCACACTCACAACACAGCATTCACACTGGCACTTGAATCTGCCCTAACATACAAACAAACGTGGTCCCGACACACACATACAGAAGAAACACACACAAACACCCATCAACATTTTGTTACAGGGAGACAGAGTGGGGTTTCCCCAAACACACACACACACACACACACACACACACTGTCACACTAACAGCACAGTACGCACACTGGACCTCGGCAGAGCCATCAACACTTGGAACTGCCCTAACATACTCACAAACGTTTCACCGACACACACATACACAAGAATCACACACAAACACCCATCGACTTTTTCTTACAGGCATACACAACGGTTTCCCGTGAACACACACACACACAGTCACACTTACAACACAGCACTCACAATGGGTATCCAGCAGAACCATCAACACTTGGAACTGCCTTAAAATATTGACAAATGTGGTCGCGACACACACATACACATGAAACTCATACATACATCCATCGACTTATTCTTACAGGCATACACAATGTTTTCCCGCCAACACAAACACACACAAAAACACACACTGCCACACTCACAACACAGCATTCACACTGGCACTTGAAACTGCCACAACATACTCACAAACGTGGTCCCGACACACACATACACAAGAAACACACACAAACACCCATCGACATTCTGCTTAGAAGCATACACTGTGGGGTTCCCCCAAACACACACACACACACAGACACACACACACTGTCACACTCACAACACAGCACTCTCACTGGGTCTCCAGCAGAGCCATCAACACTTGGAACTGCCCTAACATATTCACAAATGTGGTCCCGACACACACATACAGAAGAAACACACACAAACACCCATGGAATTTTTCTTATAGCTATACAGACTGGTTTCCTACAAACACACACACAGACACGCACACACACTGTCACACTCACAACACACACTCACACTGGATATCCAGCAAACTCATGAAGACTTGGAACTGCCCTCACACACTCACAAATGTGGATCTGAAACACAATACGCAAGAACACACAAATACACCCATCGACTTTTTCATACAGGCATACACAATGGTTACCCGAAAACACACACACACACACACACACACACTCTCACACTCACAACACATCACTCACTCTGTACCTCGGTAGAGACATCAACACTTGGAACTGCCCTAACATACTCACAAACGTTTTCCCAACACAGACATACACAAGAAACACACAAACACCCATCGACATTTTCTTACAGGCGTACACAACCGTTTCCCGCAAACACACACGCACACACACTATCACACTCACAACACAGCACTCACAGTGCGTATCCAGCAGAGCCATCAACACTTGGAACTGCCCTCACACACTCACAAATGTGGATCTGAAACACAATACGCAAGAACAGACAAATACACCCATCGACTTTTTCATACAGGCATACACAATGGTTACCCGAAAACACACACACACACACACACACACACTCTCACACTCACAACACAGCACTCACTCTATACCTCGGCAGAGCCATCAACATTTGGAACTGCCCTAACATACTCACAAACTTTTTCCCAACACAGACATACAAAGGAAACACACAAACACCCATCTACATTTTCTTACAGGCGTACACAATGGTTTCCCGCAAACACACACGCACACACACTATCACACTCACAACACAGCACTCACAGTGCGTATCCAGCAGAGCCATCAACACTTGGAACTGCCCTCACACACTCACAAATGTGGATCTGAAAAACAATACGCAAGAACACACAAATACACCCATCGACTTTTTCATACAGGCATACACAATGGTTACCGGAAAACACACACACACACACTATCACACTCGCAACACAGCACTCACACTGGGCCTCGGCAGAGCCATCAACACTTGGAACTGCCCTAACATACTCACAAACGTTTTCCCGACACACACATACACAAGAAACACACACAAACACCCATCGACTTTTTCTTACAGGCATACACAACGGTTTCCCGTGAACACACACACACAGTCACACTTACAACACAGCACTCACAATGGGTATCCAGCAGAACCATCAAAACTTGGAACTGCCTTAAAATATTGACAAATGTGGTCGCGACACACACATACACTTGAAACTCACACATACATAAATCGACTTATTCTTACAGGCATACACAATGTTTTCCCGCCAACACAAACACACACAAAAACACACACTGCCACACTCACAACACAGCATTCACACTGGCACTTGGAACTGCCACAACATACTCACATACGTGGTCCCGACACACACATACAGAAGAAACACACACAAACACCCATCGACTTTTTCTTAGAAGCATACACTGTGGGGTTCCCCCAAACACACACACACAGACACACACACACTGTCACACTCACAACACAGCACTCTCACTGGGTCTCCAGCAGAGCCATCAACACTTGGAACTGCCCTAACATATTCACAAATGTGGTCCCGACACACACATACAGAAGAAACACACGCAAACACCCATCGAATTTTTCTTATAGGCATACAGACTGGTTTCCTGCAAACACACACACAGACACGCACACACACTGTCACACTCACAACACACACTCACACTGGATATCCAGCAAACTCATGAACACTTGGAACTGCCCTCACACACTCACAAATGTGGATCTGAAACACAATACGCAAGAACACACAAATACACCCATCGACTTTTTCATACAGGCATACACAATGGTTACCGGAAAACACACACACACACACACACACACTGTCACACTCGCAACACAGCACTCACACTGGGCCTCGGCAGAGCCATCAACACTTGGAACTGCCCTAACATACTCACAAACGTTTTCCCGACACACACATACACAAGAAACACACAAAAACACCCATGGAATTTTTCTTACAGGCGTACACAGGGGGTTCTGAAACACACACAGACACACACACACTATCACACTCACAACACAGCACTCACACTGGGTCTCCAACACAGCCGTCAACACTTGGAACTGCTTTAACATAATCACAAACATGGTCCTGACACACACATATACAAATAACACACACAAACACCCATCGACTTTTTCTTGCAGGCATACACAATGGTTTCCTGCAAACACACACACACACACACACAAAAGTCACACTCACGACAGAGCACTCACATTGGATCTCCAGCAGAGCCATGAACACTTGGAATTACCTTAACATATTCACAAACGTGGTCCCGAAACACACATGCAGAAGAAACACACAAAAACACCCTACGACTTTTTCTTACAGACATACACAATGGTATCCAGCAAAACACACACACACACACACACATACACTATCACACGCACAACACAGCACTCACACTGGGTCCCCGGCATAGCCATCAACAGTTGGAACTGCCCTAACATACTCACAAACGTGGTCCCGACACACACATACACAAGAAACACACACAAACTCCCATTGACTTTTACTTACAGTCATGCACAATGGTTTCCGCAAACACACACACACACACTATCACACTCACAACACAGCATTCACACTGGCACTTGAATCTGCCCTAACATACAAACAAACGTGGTCCCGACACACACATACACAAGAAACACACACAAACACCCATCAACATTTTGTTACAGGCAGACAGAGTGGGGTTTCCCCAAACACACACACACACACACACACACACACACACTGTCACACTAACAGCACAGTACGCACACTGGGCCTCGGCAGAGCCATCAACACTTGGAACTGCCCTAACATACTCACAAACGTTTTACCGAGACACACATACACAAGAAACACACACAAACACCCATTGAATTTTTCTTACAGGCGTACACAGGGGGTTCGGAAACACACACAGACACACACACACTATCACACTCACAACACAGCACTCACACTGGGTCTCCAACACAGCCGTCAACACTTGGAACTGCCTTAACATAATCACAAACATGGTCCTGACACACACATATAGAAATAACACACACAAACACCCATCGAATTTTTCTTGCAGGCATACACAATGCTTTCCTGCAAACACACACACACACACACACACACACACAAAAGGCACACTCACGACAGAGCACTCACATTGGATCTCCAGCAGAGCCATGAACACTTGGAATTACCTTAACATATTCACAAACGTGGTCCCGAAACACACATGCAGAAGAAACACACAAAAACACCCTACGACTTTTTCTTACAGACATACACAATGGTATCCAGCAAAACACACACACACACACACACAGACACTATCACACGCACAACACAGCACTCACACTGGGTCCCCGGCATAGCCATCAACAGTTGGAACTGCCCTAACATACTCACAAACGTGGTCCCGACACACACATACACAAGAAACACACACAAACTCCCATTGACTTTTACTTACAGTCATGCACAATGGTTTCCGCAAACACACACACACACACTATCACACTCACAACACAGCATTCACACTGGCACTTGAATCTGCCCTAACATACAAACAAACGTGGTCCCGACACACACATACAGAAGAAACACACACAAACACCCATCAACATTTTGTTACAGGGAGACAGAGTGGGGTTTCCCCAAACACACACACACACACACACACACACTGTCACACTAACAGCACAGTACGCACACTGGACCTCGGCAGAGCCATCAACACTTGGAACTGCCCTAACATACTCACAAACGTTTCACCGACACACACATACACAAGAATCACACACAAACACCCATCGACTTTTTCTTACAGGCATACACAACGGTTTCCCGCGAACACACACACACACAGTGACATTTACAACACAGCACTCACAATGGGTATCCAGCAGAACCATCAACACTTGGAACTGCCTTAAAATATTGACAAATGTGGTCGCGACACACACATACACATGAAACTCACACAAACATCCATCGACTTATTCTTACAGGCATACACAATGTTTTCCCGCCAACACAAACACACACAGAAACACACACTGCCACACTCACAACACAGCATTCACACTGGCACTTGGAACTGCCACAACATACTCACATACGTGGTCTCGACACACACATACACAAGAAACACACACAAACACCCATCGACTTTTTCTTAGAAGCATACACTGTGGGGTTCCCCCAAACACACACACACACACAGACACACACACACTGTCACACTCACAACACAGCACTCTCACTGGGTCTCCAGCAGAGCCATCAACACTTGGAACTGCCCTAACATATTCACAAATGTGGTCCCGACACACACATACAGAAGAAACACACACAAACACCCATGGAATTTTTCTTATAGGCATACAGACTGGTTTCCTGCAAACACACACACAGACACGCACACACACTGTCACACTCACAACACACACTCACACTGGATATCCTGCAAACTCATGAAGACTTGGAACTGCCCTCACACACTCACAAATGTGGATCTGAAACACAATACGCAAGAACACACAAATACACCCATCGACTTTTTCATACAGGCATACACAATGGTTACCCGAAAACACACACACACACACACACTGTCACACTCGCAACACAGCACTCACACTGGTCCTCGGCAGAGCCATCAACACTTGGAACTGCCCTAACATACTCCCAAACGTTTTCCCGACACACACATACACAAGAAACGCACACAAACACCCATCGACTTTTTCTTACAGGCATACACAACGGTTTCCCTTGAACACACACACACACAGTCACACTTACAACACACCACTCACAATGGGTATCCAGCAGAACCATCAACACTTGGAACTGCCTTAAAATATTGACAAATGTGGTCGCGACACACACATACACATGAAACTCACACAAACATCCATCGACTTATTCTTACAGGCATACACAATGTTTTCCCGCCAACACAAACACACACAGAAACACACACTGCCACACTCACAACACAGCATTCACTCTGGCGCTTGGAACTGCCACAAAATACTCTCATACGTGGTCCCGACACACACATACACAAGAAACACACACAAACACCCATCGACTTTTTCTTAGAAGCATACACTGTGGGGTTCCCCCAAACACACACACACACACACAGACACACACACACTGTCACACTCACAACACAGCACTCTCACTGGGTCTCCAGCAGAGCCATCAACACTTGGAACTGCCCTAACATATTCACAAATGTGGTCCCGACACACACATACAGAAGAAACACACACAAACACCCATCGAATTTTTCTTATAGGCATACAGACTGGTTTCCTGCAAACACACACACAGACACGCACACACACTGTCACACTCACAACACACACTCACACTGGATATCCAGCAAACTCATGAACACTTGGAACTGCCCTCACACACTCACAAATGTGGATCTGAAACACAATACGCAAGAACACACAAATACACCCATCGACTTTTTCATACAGGCATACACAATGGTAACCCGAAAACACACACACACACACACACTGTCACACTCGCAACACAGCACTCACACTGGGCCTCGGCAGAGCCATCAACACTTGGAACTGCCCTAACATACTCACAAACGTTTTCCAGACACACACATACACAAGAAACACACAAAAACACCCATGGAATTTTTCTTACAGGCGTACACAGGGGGTTCTGAAACACACACAGACACACACACACTATCACACTCACAACACAGCACTCACACTGGGTCTCCAACACAGCCGTCAACACTTGGAACTGCTTTAACATAATCACAAACATGGTCCTGACACACACATATACAAATAACACACAGAAACACCCATCGACTTTTTCTTGCAGGCATACACAATGGTTTCCTGCAAACACACACACACACACACACAAAAGTCACACTCACGACAGAGCACTCACATTGGATCTCCAGCAGAGCCATGAACACTTGGAATTACCTTAACATATTCACAAACGTGGTCCCGAAACACACATGCAGAAGAAACACACAAAAACACCCTACGACTTTTTCTTACAGACATACACAATGGTATCCAGCAAAACACACACACACACACACACATACACTATCACACGCACAACACAGCACTCACACTGGGTCCCCGGCATAGCCATCAACAGTTGGAACTGCCCTAACATACTCACAAACGTGGTCCCGACACACACATACACAAGAAACACACACAAACTCCCATTGACTTTTACTTACAGTCATGCACAATGGTTTCCGCAAACACACACACACACACTATCACACTCACAACACAGCACTCACACTGGCACTTGAATCTGCCCTAACATACAAACAAACGTGGTCCCGACACACACATACACAAGAAACACACACAAACACCCATCAACATTTTGTTACAGGCAGACAGAGTGGGGTTTCCCCAAACACACACACACACACACACACACTGTCACACTAACAGCACAGTACGCACACTGGGCCTCGGCAGAGCCATCAACACTTGGAACTGCCCTAACATACTCACAAACGTTTTACCGAGACACACATACACAAGAAACACACACAAACACCCATTGAATTTTTCTTACAGGCGTACACAGGGGGTTCGGAAACACACACAGACACACACACTATCACACTCACAACACAGCACTCACACTGGGTCTCCAACACAGCCGTCAACACTTGGAACTGCTTTAACATAATCACAAACATGGTCCTGACACACACATATACAAATAACACACACAAACACCCATCGAATTTTTCTTGCAGGCATACACAATGCTTTCCTGCGAACACACACACACACACACACACACAAAAGGCACACTCACGACAGAGCACTCACATTGGATCTCCAGCAGAGCCATGAACACTTGGAATTACCTTAACATATTCACAAACGTGGTCCCGAAACACACATGCAGAAGAAACACACAAAAACACCCTACGACTTTTTCTTACAGACATACACAATGGTATCCAGCAAAACACACACACACACACACACAGACACTATCACACGCACAACACAGCACTCACACTGGGTCCCCGGCATAGCCATCAACAGTTGGAACTGCCCTAACATACTCACAAACGTGGTCCCGACACACACATACACAAGAAACACACACAAACTCCCATTGACTTTTACTTACAGTCATGCACAATGGTTTCCGCAAACACACACACACACACACTATCACACTCACAACACAGCATTCACACTGGCACTTGAATCTGCCCTAACATACAAACAAACGTGGTCCCGACACACACATACAGAAGAAACACACACAAACACCCATCAACATTTTGTTACAGGGAGACAGAGTGGGGTTTCCCCAAACACACACACACACACACACACACACACTGTCACACTAACAGCACAGTACGCACACTGGACCTCGGCAGAGCCATCAACACTTGGAACTGCCCTAACATACTCACAAACGTTTCACCGACACACACATACACAAGAATCACACACAAACACCCATCGACTTTTTCTTACAGGCATACACAACGGTTTCCCGTGAACACACACACACACAGTCACATTTACAACACAGCACTCACAATGGGTATCCAGCAGAACCATCAACACTTGGAACTGCCTTAAAATATTGACAAATGTGGTCGCGACACACACATACACATGAAACGCACACAAACATCCATCGACTTATTCTTACAGGCATACACAATGTTTTCCCGCCAACACAAACACACACAGAAACACACACTGCCACACTCACAACACAGTATTCACACTGGCACTTGGAACTGCCACAACATACTCACATACGTGGTCTCGACACACACATACACAAGAAACACACACAAACACCCATCGACTTTTTCTTAGAAGCATACACTGTGGGGTTCCCCCAAACACACACACACACACAGACACACACACACTATCACACTCACAACACAGCACTCTCACTGGGTCTCCAGCAGAGCCATCAACACTTGGAACTGCCCTAACATATTCACAAATGTGGTCCCGACACACACATACAGAAGAAACACACACAAACACCCATGGAATTTTTCTTATAGGCATACAGACTGGTTTCCTGCAAACACACACACAGACACGCACACACACTGTCACACTCACAACACACACTCACACTGGATATCCTGCAAACTCATGAAGACTTGGAACTGCCCTCACACACTCACAAATGTGGATCTGAAACACAATACGCAAGAACACACAAATACACCCATCGACTTTTTCATACAGGCATACACAATGGTTACCCGAAAACACACACACACACACACACTGTCACACTCGCAACACAGCACTCACACTGGTCCTCGGCAGAGCCATCAACACTTGGAACTGCCCTAACATACTCCCAAACGTTTTCCCGACACACACATACACAAGAAACGCACACAAACACCCATCGACTTTTTCTTACAGGCATACACAACGGTTTCCCTTGAACACACACACACACAGTCACACTTACAACACACCACTCACAATGGGTATCCAGCAGAACCATCAACACTTGGAACTGCCTTAAAATATTGACAAATGTGGTCGCGACACACACATACACATGAAACTCACACAAACATCCATCGACTTATTCTTACAGGCATACACAATGTTTTCCCGCCAACACAAACACACACAGAAACACACACTGCCACACTCACAACACAGCATTCACTCTGGCGCTTGGAACTGCCACAAAATACTCTCATACGTGGTCCCGACACACACATACACAAGAAACACACACAAACACCCATCGACTTTTTCTTAGAAGCATACACTGTGGGGTTCCCCCAAACACACACACACACACAGACACACACACACTATCACACTCACAACACAGCACTCTCACTGGGTCTCCAGCAGAGCCATCAACACTTGGAACTGCCCTAACATATTCACAAATGTGGTCCCGACACACACATACAGAAGAAACACACACAAACACCCATCGAATTTTTCTTATAGGCATACAGACTGGTTTCCTGCAAACACACACACAGACACGCACACACACTGTCACACTCACAACACACACTCACACTGGATATCCAGCAAACTCATGAACACTTGGAACTGCCCTCACACACTCACAAATGTGGATCTGAAACACAATACGCAAGAACACACAAATACACCCATCGACTTTTTCATACAGGCATACACAATGGTAATCCGAAAACACACACACACACACACACACTGTCACACTCGCAACACAGCACTCACACTGGGCCTCGGCAGAGCCATCAACACTTGGAACTGCCCTAACATACTCACAAACGTTTTCCTGACACACGCATACACAAGAAACACACACAAACACCCATGGAATTTTTCTTACAGGCGTACACAGGGGGTTCGGAAACACACACAGACACACACACACTATCACACTCACAACACAGCACTCACACTGGGTCTCCAACACAGCCGTCAACACTTGGAACTGCTTTAACATGATGACAAACATGGTCCTGACACACACATATACAAATAACACACACAAACACCCATCGACTTTTTCTTGCAGGCATACACAATGGTTTCCTGCAAACACACACACACACACACACACACACACACAAAAGGCACACTCACGACAGAGCACTCACATTGGATCTCCAGCAGAGCCATGAACACTTGGAATTACCTTAACATATTCACAAACGTGGTCCCGAAACACACATGCAGAAGAAACACACAAAAACACCCTACGACTTTTTCTTACAGACATACACAATGGTATCCAGCAAAACACACACACACACACACAGACACTATCACACGCACAACACAGCACTCACACTGGGTCCCCAGCATAGCCATCAACAGTTGGAACTGCCCTAACATACTCACAAACGTGGTCCCGACACACACATACACAAGAAACACACACAAACTCCCATTGACTTTTACTTACAGTCATGCACAATGGTTTCCGCAAACACACACACACACACTATCACACTCACAACACAGCATTCACACTGGCACTTGAATCTGCCCTAACATACAAACAAACGTGGTCCCGACACACACATACAGAAGAAACACACACAAACACCCATCAACATTTTGTTACAGGGAGACAGAGTGGGGTTTCCCCAAACACACACACACACACACACACACACACACTGTCACACTAACAGCACAGTACGCACACTGGACCTCGGCAGAGCCATCAACACTTGGAACTGCCCTAACATACTCACAAACGTTTCACCGACACACACATACACAAGAATCACACACAAACACCCATCGACTTTTTCTTACAGGCATACACAACGGTTTCCCGTGAACACACACACACACAGTCACACTTACAACACAGCACTCACAATGGGTATCCAGCAGAACCATCAACACTTGGAACTGCCTTAAAATATTGACAAATGTGGTCGCGACACACACATACACATGAAACTCACACAAACATCCATCGACTTATTCTTACAGGCATACACAATGTTTTCCCGCCAACACAAACACACACAGAAACACACACTGCCACACTCACAACACAGCATTCACACTGGCACTTGGAACTGCCACAACATACTCACATACGTGGTCTCGACACACACATACACAAGAAACACACACAAACACCCATCGACTTTTTCTTAGAAGCATACACTGTGGGGTTCCCCCAAACACACACACACACACAGACACACACACACTATCACACTCACAACACAGCACTCTCACTGGGTCTCCAGCAGAGCCATCAACACTTGGAACTGCCCTAACATATTCACAAATGTGGTCCCGACACACACATACAGAAGAAACACACACAAACACCCATGGAATTTTTCTTATAGGCATACAGACTGGTTTCCTGCAAACACACACACAGACACGCACACACACTGTCACACTCACAACACACACTCACACTGGATATCCTGCAAACTCATGAAGACTTGGAACTGCCCTCACACACTCACAAATGTGGATCTGAAACACAATACGCAAGAACACACAAATACACCCATCGACTTTTTCATACAGGCATACACAATGGTTACCCGAAAACACACACACACACACACACACTGTCACACTCGCAACACAGCACTCACACTGGTCCTCGGCAGAGCCATCAACACTTGGAACTGCCCTAACATACTCCCAAACGTTTTCCCGACACACACATACACAAGAAACGCACACAAACACCCATCGACTTTTTCTTACAGGCATACACAACGGTTTCCCTTGAACACACACACACACAGTCACACTTACAACACAGCACTCACAATGGGTATCCAGCAGAACCATCAACACTTGGAACTGCCTTAAAATATTGACAAATGTGGTCGCGACACACACATACACATGAAACTCACACAAACATCCATCGACTTATTCTTACAGGCATACACAATGTTTTCCCGCCAACACAAACACACACAGAAACACACACTGCCACACTCACAACACAGCATTCACTCTGGCGCTTGGAACTGCCACAAAATACTCTCATACGTGGTCCCGACACACACATACACAAGAAACACACACAAACACCCATCGACTTTTTCTTAGAAGCATACACTGTGGGGTTCCCCCAAACACACACACACACACACAGACACACACACACTGTCACACTCACAACACAGCACTCTCACTGGGTCTCCAGCAGAGCCATCAACACTTGGAACTGCCCTAACATATTCACAAATGTGGTCCCGACACACACATACAGAAGAAACACACACAAACACCCATCGAATTTTTCTTATAGGCATACAGACTGGTTTCCTGCAAACACACACACAGACACGCACACACACTGTCACACTCACAACACACACTCACACTGGATATCCAGCAAACTCATGAACACTTGGAACTGCCCTCACACACTCACAAATGTGGATCTGAAACACAATACGCAAGAACACACAAATACACCCATCGACTTTTTCATACAGGCATACACAATGGTAACCCGAAAACACACACACACACACACACACACACACACACTGTCACACTCGCAACACAGCACTCACACTGGGCCTCGGCAGAGCCATCAACACTTGGAACTGCCCTAACATACTCACAAACGTTTTCCTGACACACGCATACACAAGAAACACACACAAACACCCATGGAATTTTTCTTACAGGCGTACACAGGGGGTTCGGAAACACACACAGACACACACACACTATCACACTCACAACACAGCACTCACACTGGGTCTCCAACACAGCCGTCAACACTTGGAACTGCTTTAACATAATCACAAACATGGTCCTGACACACACATATACAAATAACACACACAAACACCCATCGACTTTTTCTTGCAGGCATACACAATGGTTTCCTGCAAACACACACACACACACACACACACACAAAAGGCACACTCACGACAGAGCACTCACATTGGATCTCCAGCAGAGCCATGAACACTTGGAATTACCTTAACATATTCACAAACGTGGTCCCGAAACACACATGCAGAAGAAACACACAAAAACACCCTACGACTTTTTCTTACAGACATACACAATGGTATCCAGCAAAACACACACACACACACACACATACACTATCACACGCACAACACAGCACTCACACTGGGTCCCCGGCATAGCCATCAACAGTTGGAACTGCCCTAACATACTCACAAACGTGGTCCCGACACACACATACACAAGAAACACACACAAACTCCCATTGACTTTTACTTACAGTCATGCACAATGGTTTCCGCAAACACACACACACACACTATCACACTCACAACACAGCATTCACACTGGCACTTGAATCTGCCCTAACATACAAACAAACGTGGTCCCGACACACACATACAGAAGAAACACACACAAACACCCATCAACATTTTGTTACAGGGAGACAGAGTGGGGTTTCCCCAAACACACACACACACACACACACACACTGTCACACTAACAGCACAGTACGCACACTGGACCTCGGCAGAGCCATCAACACTTGGAACTGCCCTAACATACTCACAAACGTTTCACCGACACACACATACACAAGAATCACACACAAACACCCATCGACTTTTTCTTACAGGCATACACAACGGTTTCCCGTGAACACACACACACACAGTCACACTTACAACACAGCACTCACAATGGGTATCCAGCAGAACCATCAACACTTGGAACTGCCTTAAAATATTGACAAATGTGGTCGCGACACACACATACACATGAAACTCACACAAACATCCATCGACTTATTCTTACAGGCATACACAATGTTTTCCCGCCAACACAAACACACACAGAAACACACACTGCCACACTCACAACACAGCATTCACACTGGCACTTGGAACTGCCACAACATACTCACATACGTGGTCTCGACACACACATACACAAGAAACACACACAAACACCCATCGACTTTTTCTTAGAAGCATACACTGTGGGGTTCCCCCAAACACAAACACACACACACACAGACACACACACACTATCACACTCACAACACAGCACTCTCACTGGGTCTCCAGCAGAGCCATCAACACTTGGAACTGCCCTAACATATTCACAAATGTGGTCCCGACACACACATACAGAAAAAACACACACAAACACCCATCGAATTTTTCTTATAGGCATACAGACTGGTTTCCTGCAAACACACACACAGACACGCACACACACTGTCACACTCACAACACACACTCACACTGGATATCCTGCAAACTCATGAAGACTTGGAACTGCCCTCACACACTCACAAATGTGGATCTGAAACACAATACGCAAGAACACACAAATACACCCATCGACTTTTTCATACAGGCATACACAATGGTTACCCGAAAACACACACACACACACACACACTGTCACACTCGCAACACAGCACTCACACTGGTCCTCGGCAGAGCCATCAACACTTGGAACTGCCCTAACATACTCCCAAACGTTTTCCCGACACACACATACACAAGAAACGCACACAAACACCCATCGACTTTTTCTTACAGGCATACACAACGGTTTCCCTTGAACACACACACACACAGTCACACTTACAACACACCACTCACAATGGGTATCCAGCAGAACCATCAACACTTGGAACTGCCTTAAAATATTGACAAATGTGGTCGCGACACACACATACACATGAAACTCACACAAACATCCATCGACTTATTCTTACAGGCATACACAATGTTTTCCCGCCAACACAAACACACACAGAAACACACACTGCCACACTCACAACACAGCATTCACTCTGGCGCTTGGAACTGCCACAAAATACTCTCATACGTGGTCCCGACACACACATACACAAGAAACACACACAAACACCCATCGACTTTTTCTTAGAAGCATACACTGTGGGGTTCCCCCAAACACACACACACACACAGACACACACACACTGTCACACTCACAACACAGCACTCTCACTGGGTCTCCAGCAGAGCCATCAACACTTGGAACTGCCCTAACATATTCACAAATGTGGTCCCGACACACACATACAGAAGAAACACACACAAACACCCATCGAATTTTTCTTATAGGCATACAGACTGGTTTCCTGCAAACACACACACAGACACGCACACACACTGTCACACTCACAACACACACTCACACTGGATATCCAGCAAACTCATGAACACTTGGAACTGCCCTCACACACTCACAAATGTGGATCTGAAACACAATACGCAAGAACACACAAATACACCCATCGACTTTTTCATACAGGCATACACAATGGTAACCCGAAAACACACACACACACACACACACACACTGTCACACTCGCAACACAGCACTCACACTGGGCCTCGGCAGAGCCATCAACACTTGGAACTGCCCTAACATACTCACAAACGTTTTCCTGACACACGCATACACAAGAAACACACACAAACACCCATGGAATTTTTCTTACAGGCGTACACAGGGGGTTCGGAAACACACACAGACACACACACACTATCACACTCACAACACAGCACTCACACTGGGTCTCCAACACAGCCGTCAACACTTGGAACTGCTTTAACATAATCACAAACATGGTCCTGACACACACATATACAAATAACACACACAAACACCCATCGACTTTTTCTTGCAGGCATACACAATGGTTTCCTGCAAACACACACACACACACACACACACAAAAGGCACACTCACGACAGAGCACTCACATTGGATCTCCAGCAGAGCCATGAACACTTGGAATTACCTTAACATATTCACAAACGTGGTCCCGAAACACACATGCAGAAGAAACACACTAAAACACCCTACGACTTTTTCTTACAGACATACACAATGGTATCCAGCAAAACACACAGACACACACACACATACACTATCACACGCACAACACAGCACTCACACTGGGTCCCCGGCATAGCCATCAACTGTTGGAACTGCCCTAACATACTCACAAACGTGGTCCCGACACACACATACACAAGAAACACACACAAACTCCCATTGACTTTTACTTACAGTCATGCAGAATGGTTTCCGCAAACACACACACACACACACTATCACACTCACAACACAGCATTCACACTGGCACTTGAATCTGCCCTAACATACAAACAAACGTGGTCCCGACACAGACATACAGAAGAAACACACACAAACACCCATCAACATTTTGTTACAGGGAGACAGAGTGGGGTTTCCCCAAACACACACACACACACACACACACACACTGTCACACTAACAGCACAGTACGCACACTGGACCTCGGCAGAGCCATCAACACTTGGAACTGCCCTAACATACTCACAAACG
The DNA here is from genome assembly GCF_023065955.2 of Ursus arctos. Lineage (NCBI taxonomy): Eukaryota > Metazoa > Chordata > Mammalia > Carnivora > Ursidae > Ursus > Ursus arctos. The sequence continues at coordinate 563,969 of NW_026623066.1, read as the reverse complement.
TTTCACCGACACACACATACACAAGAATCACACACAAACACCCATCGACTTTTTCTTACAGGCATACACAACGGTTTCCCGTGAACACACACACACACAGTCACACTTACAACACAGCACTCACAATGGGTATCCAGCAGAACCATCAACACTTGGAACTGCCTTAAAATATTGACAAATGTGGTCGCGACACACACATACACATGAAACTCACACAAACATCCATCGACTTATTCTTACAGGCATACACAATGTTTTCCCGCCAACACAAACACACACAGAAACACACACTGCCACACTCACAACACAGCATTCACACTGGCACTTGGAACTGCCACAACATACTCACATACGTGGTCTCGACACACACATACACAAGAAACACACACAAACACCCATCGACTTTTTCTTAGAAGCATACACTGTGGGGTTCACCCAAACACACACACACACACACAGACACACACACACTATCACACTCACAACACAGCACTCTCACTGGGTCTCCAGCAGAGCCATCAACACTTGGAACTGCCCTAACATATTCACAAATGTGTTCCCGACACACACATACAGAAAAAACACACACAAACACCCATCGAATTTTTCTTATAGGCATACAGACTGGTTTCCTACAAACACACACACAGACACGCACACACACTGTCACACTCACAACACACACTCACACTGGATATCCTGCAAACTCATGAAGACTTGGAACTGCCCTCACACACTCACAAATGTGTATCTGAAACACAATACGCAAGAACACACAAATACACCCATCGACTTTTTCATACAGGCATACACAATGGTTACCCGAAAACACACACAAACACACACACACTGTCACACTCGCAACACAGCACTCACACTGGTCCTCGGCAGAGCCATCAACACTTGGAACTGCCCTAACATACTCCCAAACGTTTTCCCGACACACACATACACAAGAAACGCACACAAACACCCATCGACTTTTTCTTACAGGCATACACAACGGTTTCCCTTGAACACACACACACACAGTCACACTTACAACACAGCACTCACAATGGGTATCCAGCAGAACCATCAACACTTGGAACTGCCTTAAAATATTGACAAATGTGGTCGCGACACACACATACACATGAAACTCACACAAACATCCATCGACTTATTCTTACAGGCATACACAATGTTTTCCCGCCAACACAAACACACACAGAAACACACACTGCCACACTCACAACACAGCATTCACTCTGGCGCTTGGAACTGCCACAAAATACTCTCATACGTGGTCCCGACACACACATACACAAGAAACACACACAAACACCCATCGACTTTTTCTTAGAAGCATACACTGTGGGGTTCCCCCAAACACACACACACACACACAGACACACACACACTGTCACACTCACAACACAGCACTCTCACTGGGTCTCCAGCAGAGCCATCAACACTTGGAACTGCCCTAACATATTCACAAATGTGGTCCCGACACACACATACAGAAGAAACACACACAAACACCCATCGAATTTTTCTTATAGGCATACAGACTGGTTTCCTGCAAACACACACACAGACATGCACACACACTGTCACACTCACAACACACACTCACACTGGATATCCAGCAAACTCATGAACACTTGGAACTGCCCTCACACACTCACAAATGTGGATCTGAAACACAATACGCAAGAACACACAAATACACCCATCGACTTTTTCATACAGGCATACACAATGGTAACCCGAAAACACACACACACACACACACACACACACACTGTCACACTCGCAACACAGCACTCACACTGGGCCTCGGCAGAGCCATCAACACTTGGAACTGCCCTAACATACTCACAAACGTTTTCCTGACACACGCATACACAAGAAACACACACAAACACCCATGGAATTTTTCTTACAGGCGTACACAGGGGGTTCGGAAACACACACAGACACACACACACTATCACACTCACAACACAGCACTCACACTGGGTCTCCAACACAGCCGTCAACACTTGGAACTGCTTTAACATAATCACAAACATGGTCCTGACACACACATATACAAATAACACACACAAACACCCATCGACTTTTTCTTGCAGGCATACACAATGGTTTCCTGCAAACACACACACACACACACACACACACACAAAAGGCACACTCACGACAGAGCACTCACATTGGATCTCCAGCAGAGCCATGAACACTTGGAATTACCTTAACATATTCACAAACGTGGTCCCGAAACACACATGCAGAAGAAACACACAAAAACACCCTACGACTTTTTCTTACAGACATACACAATGGTATCCAGCAAAACACACACACACACACACAGACACTATCACACGCACAACACAGCACTCACACTGGGTCCCCGGCATAGCCATCAACAGTTGGAACTGCCCTAACATACTCACAAACGTGGTCCCGACACACACATACACAAGAAACACACACAAACTCCCATTGACTTTTACTTACAGTCATGCACAATGGTTTCCGCAAACACACACACACACACACTATCACACTCACAACACAGCATTCACACTGGCACTTGAATCTGCCCTAACATACAAACAAACGTGGTCCCGACACACACATACAGAAGAAACACACACAAACACCCATCAACATTTTGTTACAGGGAGACAGAGTGGGGTTTCCCCAAACACACACACACACACACACACACACACACTGTCACACTAACAGCACAGTACGCACACTGGACCTCGGCAGAGCCATCAACACTTGGAACTGCCCTAACATACTCACAAACGTTTCACCGACACACACATACACAAGAATCACACACAAACACCCATCGACTTTTTCTTACAGGCATACACAACGGTTTCCCGTGAACACACACACACACAGTCACACTTACAACACAGCACTCACAATGGGTATCCAGCAGAACCATCAACACTTGGAACTGCCTTAAAATATTGACAAATGTGGTCGCGACACACACATACACATGAAACTCACACAAACATCCATCGACTTATTCTTACAGGCATACACAATGTTTTCCCGCCAACACAAACACACACAGAAACACACACTGCCACACTCACAACACAGCATTCACACTGGCACTTGGAACTGCCACAACATACTCACATACGTGGTCTCGACACACACATACACAAGAAACACACACAAACACCCATCGACTTTTTCTTAGAAGCATACACTGTGGGGTTCCCCCAAACACACACACACACACACACAGACACACACACACTATCACACTCACAACACAGCACTCTCACTGGGTCTCCAGCAGAGCCATCAACACTTGGAACTGCCCTAACATATTCACAAATGTGGTCCCGACACACACATACAGAAAAAACACACACAAACACCCATCGAATTTTTCTTATAGGCATACAGACTGGTTTCCTGCAAACACACACACAGACACGCACACACACTGTCACACTCACAACACACACTCACACTGGATATCCTGCAAACTCATGAAGACTTGGAACTGCCCTCACACACTCACAAATGTGGATCTGAAACACAATACGCAAGAACACACAAATACACCCATCGACTTTTTCATACAGGCATACACAATGGTTACCCGAAAACACACACACACACACACACACTGTCACACTCGCAACACAGCACTCACACTGGTCCTCGGCAGAGCCATCAACACTTGGAACTGCCCTAACATACTCCCAAACGTTTTCCCGACACACACATACACAAGAAACGCACACAAACACCCATCGACTTTTTCTTACAGGCATACACAACGGTTTCCCTTGAACACACACACACACAGTCACACTTACAACACAGCACTCACAATGGGTATCCAGCAGAACCATCAACACTTGGAACTGCCTTAAAATATTGACAAATGTGGTCGCGACACACACATACACATGAAACTCACACAAACATCTATCGACTTATTCTTACAGGCATACACAATGTTTTCCCGCCAACACAAACACACACAGAAACACACACTGCCACACTCACAACACAGCATTCACTCTGGCGCTTGGAACTGCCACAAAATACTCTCATACGTGGTCCCGACACACACATACACAAGAAACACACACAAACACCCATCGACTTTTTCTTAGAAGCATACACTGTGGGGTTCCCCCAAACACACACACACACACAGACACACACACACTGTCACACTCACAACACAGCACTCTCACTGGGTCTCCAGCAGAGCCATCAACACTTGGAACTGCCCTAACATATTCACAAATGTGGTCCCGACACACACATACAGAAGAAACACACACAAACACCCATCGAATTTTTCTTATAGGCATACAGACTGGTTTCCTGCAAACACACACACAGACACGCACACACACTGTCACACTCACAACACACACTCACACTGGATATCCAGCAAACTCATGAACACTTGGAACTGCCCTCACACACTCACAAATGTGGATCTGAAACACAATACGCAAGAACACACAAATACACCCATCGACTTTTTCATACAGGCATACACAATGGTAACCCGAAAACACACACACACACACACACACACACACTGTCACACTCGCAACACAGCACTCACACTGGGCCTCGGCAGAGCCATCAACACTTGGAACTGCCCTAACATACTCACAAACGTTTTCCTGACACACGCATACACAAGAAACACACACAAACACCCATGGAATTTTTCTTACAGGCGTACACAGGGGGTTCGGAAACACACACAGACACACACACACTATCACACTCACAACACAGCACTCACACTGGGTCTCCAACACAGCCGTCAACACTTGGAACTGCTTTAACATAATCACAAACATGGTCCTGACACACACATATACAAATAACACACACAAACACCCATCGACTTTTTCTTGCAGGCATACACAATGGTTTCCTGCAAACACACACACACACACACACACACACACAAAAGGCACACTCACGACAGAGCACTCACATTGGATCTCCAGCAGAGCCATGAACACTTGGAATTACCTTAACATATTCACAAACGTGGTCCCGAAACACACATGCAGAAGAAACACACAAAAACACCCTACGACTTTTTCTTACAGACATACACAATGGTATCCAGCAAAACACACACACACACACACACACAGACACTATCACACGCACAACACAGCACTCACACTGGGTCCCCGGCATAGCCATCAACAGTTGGAACTGCCCTAACATACTCACAAACGTGGTCCCGACACACACATACACAAGAAACACACACAAACTCCCATTGACTTTTACTTACAGTCATGCACAATGGTTTCCGCAAACACACACACACACACTATCACACTCACAACACAGCATTCACACTGGCACTTGAATCTGCCCTAACATACAAACAAACGTGGTCCCGACACACACATACACAAGAAACACACACAAACACCCATCAACATTTTGTTACAGGGAGACAGAGTGGGGTTTCCCCAAACACACACACACACACACACACACACACACACACTGTCACACTAACAGCACAGTACGCACACTGGACCTCGGCAGAGCCATCAACACTTGGAACTGCCCTAACATACTCACAAACGTTTCACCGACACACACATACACAAGAATCACACACAAACACCCATCGACTTTTTCTTACAGGCATACACAACGGTTTCCCGTGAACACACACACACACAGTCACACTTACAACACAGCACTCACAATGGGTATCCAGCAGAACCATCAACACTTGGAACTGCCTTAAAATATTGACAAATGTGGTCGCGACACACACATACACATGAAACTCACACAAACATCCATCGACTTATTCTTACAGGCATACACAATGTTTTCCCGCCAACACAAACACACACAGAAACACACACTGCCACACTCACAACACAGCATTCACACTGGCACTTGGAACTGCCACAACATACTCACATACGTGGTCTCGACACACACATACACAAGAAACACACACAAACACCCATCGACTTTTTCTTAGAAGCATACACTGTGGGGTTCCCCCAAACACACACACACACACAGACACACACACACTACCACACTCACAACACAGCACTCTCACTGGGTCTCCAGCAGAGCCATCAACACTTGGAACTGCCCTAACATATTCACAAATGTGGTCCCGACACACACATACAGAAAAAACACACACAAACACCCATCGAATTTTTCTTATAGGCATACAGACTGGTTTCCTGCAAACACACACACAGACACGCACACACACTGTCACACTCACAACACACACTCACACTGGATATCCTGCAAACTCATGAAGACTTGGAACTGCCCTCACACACTCACAAATGTGGATCTGAAACACAATACGCAAGAACACACAAATACACCCATCGACTTTTTCATACAGGCATACACAATGGTTACCCGAAAACACACACACACACACACTGTCACACTCGCAACACAGCACTCACACTGGTCCTCGGCAGAGCCATCAACACTTGGAACTGCCCTAACATACTCCCAAACGTTTTCCCGACACACACATACACAAGAAACGCACACAAACACCCATCGACTTTTTCTTACAGGCATACACAACGGTTTCCCTTGAACACACACACACACAGTCACACTTACAACACAGCACTCACAATGGGTATCCAGCAGAACCATCAACACTTGGAACTGCCTTAAAATATTGACAAATGTGGTCGCGACACACACATACACATGAAACTCACACAAACATCCATCGACTTATTCTTACAGGCATACACAATGTTTTCCCGCCAACACAAACACACACAGAAACACACACTGCCACACTCACAACACAGCATTCACTCTGGCGCTTGGAACTGCCACAAAATACTCTCATACGTGGTCCCGACACACACATACACAAGAAACACACACAAACACCCATCGACTTTTTCTTAGAAGCATACACTGTGGGGTTCCCCCAAACACACACACACACACAGACACACACACACTGTCACACTCACAACACAGCACTCTCACTGGGTCTCCAGCAGAGCCATCAACACTTGGAACTGCCCTAACATATTCACAAATGTGGTCCCGACACACACATACAGAAGAAACACACACAAACACCCATCGAATTTTTCTTATAGGCATACAGACTGGTTTCCTGCAAACACACACACAGACACGCACACACACTGTCACACTCACAACACACACTCACACTGGATATCCAGCAAACTCATGAACACTTGGAACTGCCCTCACACACTCACAAATGTGGATCTGAAACACAATACGCAAGAACACACAAATACACCCATCGACTTTTTCATACAGGCATACACAATGGTAACCCGAAAACACACACACACACACACACACACACACACTGTCACACTCGCAACACAGCACTCACACTGGGCCTCGGCAGAGCCATCAACACTTGGAACTGCCCTAACATACTCACAAACGTTTTCCTGACACACGCATACACAAGAAACACACACAAACACCCATGGAATTTTTCTTACAGGCGTACACAGGGGGTTCGGAAACACACACAGACACACACACACTATCACACTCACAACACAGCACTCACACTGGGTCTCCAACACAGCCGTCAACACTTGGAACTGCTTTAACATAATCACAAACATGGTCCTGACACACACATATACAAGTAACACACACAAACACCCATCGACTTTTTCTTGCAGGCATACACAATGGTTTCCTGCAAACACACACACACACACACACACACACACACAAAAGGCACACTCACGACAGAGCACTCACATTGGATCTCCAGCAGAGCCATGAACACTTGGAATTACCTTAACATATTCACAAACGTGGTCCCGAAACACACATGCAGAAGAAACACACAAAAACACCCTACGACTTTTTCTTACAGACATACACAATGGTATCCAGCAAAACACACACACACACACACAGACACTATCACACGCACAACACAGCACTCACACTGGGTCCCCGGCATAGCCATCAACAGTTGGAACTGCCCTAACATACTCACAAACGTGGTCCCGACACACACATACACAAGAAACACACACAAACTCCCATTGACTTTTACTGACAGTCATGCACAATGGTTTCCGCAAACACACACACACACACACTATCACACTCACAACACAGCATTCACACTGGCACTTGAATCTGCCCTAACATACAAACAAACGTGGTCCCGACACACACATACAGAAGAAACACACACAAACACCCATCAACATTTTGTTACAGGGAGACAGAGTGGGGTTTCCCCAAACACACACACACACACACACACACTGTCACACTAACAGCACAGTACGCACACTGGACCTCGGCAGAGCCATCAACACTTGGAACTGCCCTAACATACTCACAAACGTTTCACCGACACACACATACACAAGAATCACACACAAACACCCATCGACTTTTTCTTACAGGCATACACAACGGTTTCCCGTGAACACACACACACACAGTCACACTTACAACACAGCACTCACAATGGGTATCCAGCAGAACCATCAACACTTGGAACTGCCTTAAAATATTGACAAATGTGGTCGCGACACACACATACACATGAAACTCACACAAACATCCATCGACTTATTCTTACAGGCATACACAATGTTTTCCCGCCAACACAAACACACACAGAAACACACACTGCCACACTCACAACACAGCATTCACACTGGCGCTTGGAACTGCCACAACATACTCACATACGTGGTCCCGACACACACATACACAAGAAACACACACAAACACCCATCGACTTTTTCTTAGAAGCATACACTGTGGGGTTCCCCCAAACACACACACACACACAGACACACACACACTATCACACTCACAACACAGCACTCTCACTGGGTCTCCAGCAGAGCCATCAACACTTGGAACTGCCCTAACATATTCACAAATGTGGTCCCGACACACACATACAGAAAAAACACACACAAACACCCATCGAATTTTTCTTATAGGCATACAGACTGGTTTCCTGCAAACACACACACAGACACGCACACACACTGTCACACTCACAACACACACTCACACTGGATATCCTGCAAACTCATGAAGACTTGGAACTGCCCTCACACACTCACAAATGTGGATCTGAAACACAATACGCAAGAACACACAAATACACCCATCGACTTTTTCATACAGGCATACACAATGGTTACCCGAAAACACACACACACACACACTGTCACACTCGCAACACAGCACTCACACTGGTCCTCGGCAGAGCCATCAACACTTGGAACTGCCCTAACATACTCCCAAACGTTTTCCCGACACACACATACACAAGAAACGCACACAAACACCCATCGACTTTTTCTTACAGGCATACACAACGGTTTCCCTTGAACACACACACACACAGTCATACTTACAACACACCACTCACAATGGGTATCCAGCAGAACCATCAACACTTGGAACTGCCTTAAAATATTGACAAATGTGGTCGCGACACACACATACACATGAAACTCACACAAACATCCATCGACTTATTCTTACAGGCATACACAATGTTTTCCCGCCAACACAAACACACACAGAAACACACACTGCCACACTCACAACACAGCATTCACTCTGGCGCTTGGAACTGCCACAAAATACTCTCATACGTGGTCCCGACACACACATACACAAGAAACACACACAAACACCCATCGACTTTTTCTTAGAAGCATACACTGTGGGGTTCCCCCAAACACACACACACACACAGACACACACACACTGTCACACTCACAACACAGCACTCTCACTGGGTCTCCAGCAGAGCCATCAACACTTGGAACTGCCCTAACATATTCACAAATGTGGTCCCGACACACACATACAGAAGAAACACACACAAACACCCATCGAATTTTTCTTATAGGCATACAGACTGGTTTCCTGCAAACACACACACAGACACGCACACACACTGTCACACTCACAACACACACTCACACTGGATATCCAGCAAACTCATGAACACTTGGAACTGCCCTCACACACTCACAAATGTGGATCTGAAACACAATACGCAAGAACACACAAATACACCCATCGACTTTTTCATACAGGCATACACAATGGTAACCCGAAAACACACACACACACACACACACACTGTCACACTCGCAACACAGCACTCACACTGGTCCTCGGCAGAGCCATCAACACTTGGAACTGCCCTAACATACTCCCAAACGTTTTCCCGACACACACATACACAAGAAACGCACACAAACACCCATCGACTTTTTCTTACAGGCATACACAACGGTTTCCCTTGAACACACACACACACAGTCACACTTACAACACACCACTCACAATGGGTATCCAGCAGAACCATCAACACTTGGAACTGCCTTAAAATATTGACAAATGTGGTCGCGACACACACATACACATGAAACTCACACAAACATCCATCGACTTATTCTTACAGGCATACACAATGTTTTCCCGCCAACACAAACACACACAGAAACACACACTGCCACACTCACAACACAGCATTCACTCTGGCGCTTGGAACTGCCACAAAATACTCTCATACGTGGTCCCGACACACACATACACAAGAAACACACACAAACACCCATCGACTTTTTCTTAGAAGCATACACTGTGGGGTTCCCCCAAACACACACACACACACAGACACACACACACTGTCACACTCACAACACAGCACTCTCACTGGGTCTCCAGCAGAGCCATCAACACTTGGAACTGCCCTAACATATTCACAAATGTGGTCCCGACACACACATACAGAAGAAACACACACAAACACCCATCGAATTTTTCTTATAGGCATACAGACTGGTTTCCTGCAAACACACACACAGACACGAACACACACTGTCACACTCACAACACACACTCACACTGGATATCCAGCAAACTCATGAACACTTGGAACTGCCCTCACACACTCACAAATGTGGATCTGAAACACAATACGCAAGAACACACAAATACACCCATCGACTTTTTCATACAGGCATACACAATGGTAACCCGAAAACACACACACACACACACACACACACACTGTCACACTCGCAACACAGCACTCACACTGGGCCTCGGCAGAGCCATCAACACTTGGAACTGCCCTAACATACTCACAAACGTTTTCCTGACACACGCATACACAAGAAACACACACAAACACCCATGGAATTTTTCTTACAGGCGTACACAGGGGGTTCGGAAACACACACAGACACACACACACTATCACACTCACAACACAGCACTCACACTGGGTCTCCAACACAGCCGTCAACACTTGGAACTGCTTTAACATAATCACAAACATGGTCCTGACACACACATATACAAATAACACACACAAACACCCATCGACTTTTTCTTGCAGGCATACACAATGGTTTCCTGCAAACACACACACACACACACACACACACACACACAAAAGGCACACTCACGACAGAGCACTCACATTGGATCTCCAGCAGAGCCATGAACACTTGGAATTACCTTAACATATTCACAAACGTGGTCCCGAAACACACATGCAGAAGAAACACACAAAAACACCCTACGACTTTTTCTTACAGACATACACAATGGTATCCAGCAAAACACACACACACACACACACACAGACACTATCACACGCACAACACAGCACTCACACTGGGTCCCCGGCATAGCCATCAACAGTTGGAACTGCCCTAACATACTCACAAACGTGGTCCCGACACACACATACACAAGAAACACACACAAACTCCCATTGACTTTTACTGACAGTCATGCACAATGGTTTCCGCAAACACACACACACACACACTATCACACTCACAACACAGCATTCACACTGGCACTTGAATCTGCCCTAACATACAAACAAACGTGGTCCCGACACACACATACAGAAGAAACACACACAAACACCCATCAACATTTTGTTACAGGGAGACAGAGTGGGGTTTCCCCAAACACACACACACACACACACACACTGTCACACTAACAGCACAGTACGCACACTGGACCTCGGCAGAGCCATCAACACTTGGAACTGCCCTAACATACTCACAAACGTTTCACCGACACACACATACACAAGAATCACACACAAACACCCATCGACTTTTTCTTACAGGCATACACAACGGTTTCCCGTGAACACACACACACACAGTCACACTTACAACACAGCACTCACAATGGGTATCCAGCAGAACCATCAACACTTGGAACTGCCTTAAAATATTGACAAATGTGGTCGCGACACACACATACACATGAAACTCACACAAACATCCATCGACTTATTCTTACAGGCATACACAATGTTTTCCCGCCAACACAAACACACACAGAAACACACACTGCCACACTCACAACACAGCATTCACACTGGCGCTTGGAACTGCCACAACATACTCACATACGTGGTCCCGACACACACATACACAAGAAACACACACAAACACCCATCGACTTTTTCTTAGAAGCATACACTGTGGGGTTCCCCCAAACACACACACACACACAGACACACACACACTATCACACTCACAACACAGCACTCTCACTGGGTCTCCAGCAGAGCCATCAACACTTGGAACTGCCCTAACATATTCACAAATGTGGTCCCGACACACACATACAGAAAAAACACACACAAACACCCATCGAATTTTTCTTATAGGCATACAGACTGGTTTCCTGCAAACACACACACAGACACGCACACACACTGTCACACTCACAACACACACTCACACTGGATATCCTGCAAACTCATGAAGACTTGGAACTGCCCTCACACACTCACAAATGTGGATCTGAAACACAATACGCAAGAACACACAAATACACCCATCGACTTTTTCATACAGGCATACACAATGGTTACCCGAAAACACACACACACACACACTGTCACACTCGCAACACAGCACTCACACTGGTCCTCGGCAGAGCCATCAACACTTGGAACTGCCCTAACATACTCCCAAACGTTTTCCCGACACACACATACACAAGAAACGCACACAAACACCCATCGACTTTTTCTTACAGGCATACACAACGGTTTCCCTTGAACACACACACACACAGTCACACTTACAACACACCACTCACAATGGGTATCCAGCAGAACCATCAACACTTGGAACTGCCTTAAAATATTGACAAATGTGGTCGCGACACACACATACACATGAAACTCACACAAACATCCATCGACTTATTCTTACAGGCATACACAATGTTTTCCCGCCAACACAAACACACACAGAAACACACACTGCCACACTCACAACACAGCATTCACTCTGGCGCTTGGAACTGCCACAAAATACTCTCATACGTGGTCCCGACACACACATACACAAGAAACACACACAAACACCCATCGACTTTTTCTTAGAAGCATACACTGTGGGGTTCCCCCAAACACACACACACACACAGACACACACACACTGTCACACTCACAACACAGCACTCTCACTGGGTCTCCAGCAGAGCCATCAACACTTGGAACTGCCCTAACATATTCACAAATGTGGTCCCGACACACACATACAGAAGAAACACACACAAACACCCATCGAATTTTTCTTATAGGCATACAGACTGGTTTCCTGCAAACACACACACAGACACGCACACACACTGTCACACTCACAACACACACTCACACTGGATATCCAGCAAACTCATGAACACTTGGAACTGCCCTCACACACTCACAAATGTGGATCTGAAACACAATACGCAAGAACACACAAATACACCCATCGACTTTTTCATACAGGCATACACAATGGTAACCCGAAAACACACACACACACACACACACACTGTCACACTCGCAACACAGCACTCACACTGGTCCTCGGCAGAGCCATCAACACTTGGAACTGCCCTAACATACTCCCAAACGTTTTCCCGACACACACATACACAAGAAACGCACACAAACACCCATCGACTTTTTCTTACAGGCATACACAACGGTTTCCCTTGAACACACACACACACAGTCACACTTACAACACACCACTCACAATGGGTATCCAGCAGAACCATCAACACTTGGAACTGCCTTAAAATATTGACAAATGTGGTCGCGACACACACATACACATGAAACTCACACAAACATCCATCGACTTATTCTTACAGGCATACACAATGTTTTCCCGCCAACACAAACACACACAGAAACACACACTGCCACACTCACAACACAGCATTCACTCTGGCGCTTGGAACTGCCACAAAATACTCTCATACGTGGTCCCGACACACACATACACAAGAAACACACACAAACACCCATCGACTTTTTCTTAGAAGCATACACTGTGGGGTTCCCCCAAACACACACACACACACAGACACACACACACTGTCACACTCACAACACAGCACTCTCACTGGGTCTCCAGCAGAGCCATCAACACTTGGAACTGCCCTAACATATTCACAAATGTGGTCCCGACACACACATACAGAAGAAACACACACAAACACCCATCGAATTTTTCTTATAGGCATACAGACTGGTTTCCTGCAAACACACACACAGACACGCACACACACTGTCACACTCACAACACACACTCACACTGGATATCCAGCAAACTCATGAACACTTGGAACTGCCCTCACACACTCACAAATGTGGATCTGAAACACAATACGCAAGAACACACAAATACACCCATCGACTTTTTCATACAGGCATACACAATGGTAACCCGAAAACACACACACACACACACACACACACACTGTCACACTCGCAACACAGCACTCACACTGGGCCTCGGCAGAGCCATCAACACTTGGAACTGCCCTAACATACTCACAAACGTTTTCCTGACACACGCATACACAAGAAACACACACAAACACCCATGGAATTTTTCTTACAGGCGTACACAGGGGGTTCGGAAACACACACAGACACACACACACTATCACACTCACAACACAGCACTCACACTGGGTCTCCAACACAGCCGTCAACACTTGGAACTGCTTTAACATAATCACAAACATGGTCCTGAAACACACATATACAAATAACACACACAAACACCCATCGACTTTTTCTTGCAGGCATACACAATGGTTTCCTGCAAACACACACACACACACACACACAAAAGGCACACTCACGACAGAGCACTCACATTGGATCTCCAGCAGAGCCATGAACACTTGGAATTACCTTAACATATTCACAAACGTGGTCCCGAAACACACATGCAGAAGAAACACACAAAAACACCCTACGACTTTTTCTTACAGACATACACAATGGTATCCAGCAAAACACACACACACACACACAGACACTATCACACGCACAACACAGCACTCACACTGGGTCCCCGGCATAGCCATCAACAGTTGGAACTGCCCTAACATACTCACAAACGTGGTCCCGACACACACATACACAAGAAACACACACAAACTCCCATTGACTTTTACTTACAGTCATGCACAATGGTTTCCACAAACACACACACACACACACACTATCACACTCACAACACAGCATTCACACTGGCACTTGAATCTGCCCTAACATACAAACAAACGTGGTCCCGACACACACATACAGAAGAAACACACACAAACACCCATCAACATTTTGTTACAGGGAGACAGAGTGGGGTTTCCCCAAACACACACACACACACACACACACAGTCACACTAACAGCACAGTACGCACACTGGACCTCGGCAGAGCCATCAACACTTGGAACTGCCCTAACATACTCACAAACGTTTCACCGACACACACATACACAAGAATCACACACAAACACCCATCGACTTTTTCTTACAGGCATACACAACGGTTTCCCGTGAACACACACACACACAGTCACACTTACAACACAGCACTCACAATGGGTATCCAGCAGAACCATCAACACTTGGAACTGCCTTAAAATATTGACAAATGTGGTCGCGACACACACATACACATGAAACTCACACAAACATCCATCGACTTATTCTTACAGGCATACACAATGTTTTCCCGCCAACACAAACACACACAGAAACACACACTGCCACACTCACAACACAGCATTCACACTGGCACTTGGAACTGCCACAACATACTCACATACGTGGTCTCGACACACACACACACAAGAAACACACACAAACACCCATCGACTTTTTCTTAGAAGCATACACTGTGGGGTTCCCCCAAACACACACACACACACACAGACACACACACACTATCACACTCACAACACAGCACTCTCACTGGGTCTCCAGCAGAGCCATCAACACTTGGAACTGCCCTAACATATTCACAAATGTGGTCCCGACACACACATACAGAAAAAACACACACAAACACCCATCGAATTTTTCTTATAGGCATACAGACTGGTTTCCTGCAAACACACACACAGACACGCACACACACTGTCACACTCACAACACACACTCACACTGGATATCCTGCAAACTCATGAAGACTTGGAACTGCCCTCACACTCTCACAAATGTGGATCTGAAACACAATACGCAAGAACACACAAATACACCCATCGACTTTTTCATACAGGCATACACAATGGTTACCCGAAAACACACACACACACACACACACTGTCACACTCGCAACACAGCACTCACACTGGTCCTCGGCAGAGCCATCAACACTTGGAACTGCCCTAACATACTCCCAAACGTTTTCCCGACACACACATACACAAGAAACGCACACAAACACCCATCGACTTTTTCTTACAGGCATACACAACGGTTTCCCTTGAACACACACACACACAGTCACACTTACAACACAGCACTCACAATGGGTATCCAGCAGAACCATCAACACTTGGAACTGCCTTAAAATATTGACAAATGTGGTCGCGACACACACATACACATGAAACTCACACAAACATCCATCGACTTATTCTTACAGGCATACACAATGTTTTCCCGCCAACACAAACACACACAGAAACACACACTGCCACACTCACAACACAGCATTCACTCTGGCGCTTGGAACTGCCACAACATACTCACATACGTGGTCTCGACACACACATACACAAGAAACACACACAAACACCCATCGACTTTTTCTTAGAAGCATACACTGTGGGGTTCCCCCAAACACACACACACACACAGACACACACACACTGTCACACTCACAACACAGCACTCTCACTGGGTCTCCAGCAGAGCCATCAACACTTGGAACTGCCCTAACATATTCACAAATGTGGTCCCGACACACACATACAGAAGAAACACACACAAACACCCATCGAATTTTTCTTATAGGCATACAGACTGGTTTCCTGCAAACACACACACAGACACGCACACACACTGTCACACTCACAACACACACTCACACTGGATATCCAGCAAACTCATGAACACTTGGAACTGCCCTCACACACTCACAAATGTGGATCTGAAACACAATACGCAAGAACACACAAATACACCCATCGACTTTTTCATACAGGCATACACAATGGTAACCCGAAAACACACACACACACACACACACACACACTGTCACACTCGCAACACAGCACTCACACTGGGCCTCGGCAGAGCCATCAAGACTTGGAACTGCCCTAACATACTCACAAACGTTTTCCTGACACACGCATACACAAGAAACACACACAAACACCCATGGAATTTTTCTTACAGGCGTACACAGGGGGTTCGGAAACACACACAGACACACACACACTATCACACTCACAACACAGCACTCACACTGGGTCTCCAACACAGCCGTCAACACTTGGAACTGCTTTAACATAATCACAAACATGGTCCTGACACACACATATACAAATAACACACACAAACACCCATCGACTTTTTCTTGCAGGCATACACAATGGTTTCCTGCAAACACACACACACACACACACACACACACAAAAGGCACACTCACGACAGAGCACTCACATTGGATCTCCAGCAGAGCCATGAACACTTGGAATTACCTTAACATATTCACAAACGTGGTCCCGAAACACACATGCAGAAGAAACACACAAAAACACCCTACGACTTTTTCTTACAGACATACACAATGGTATCCAGCAAAACACACACACACACACACAGACACTATCACACGCACAACACAGCACTCACACTGGGTCCCCGGCATAGCCATCAACAGTTGGAACTGCCCTAACATACTCACAAACGTGGTCCCGACACACACATACACAAGAAACACACACAAACTCCCATGGACTTTTACTTACAGTCATGCACAATGGTTTCCGCAAACACACACACACACACACTATCACACTCACAACACAGCATTCACACTGGCACTTGAATCTGCCCTAACATACAAACAAACGTGGTCCCGACACACACATACAGAAGAAACACACACAAACACCCATCAACATTTTGTTACAGGGAGACAGAGTGGGGTTTCCCCAAACACACACACACACACACACACACACTGTCACACTAACAGCACAGTACGCACACTGGACCTCGGCAGAGCCATCAACACTTGGAACTGCCCTAACATACTCACAAACGTTTCACCGACACACACATACACAAGAATCACACACAAACACCCATCGACTTTTTCTTACAGGCATACACAACGGTTTCCCGTGAACACACACACACACAGTCACACTTACAACACACCACTCACAATGGGTATCCAGCAGAACCATCAACACTTGGAACTGCCTTAAAATATTGACAAATGTGGTCGCGACACACACATACACATGAAACTCACACAAACATCCATCGACTTATTCTTACAGGCATACACAATGTTTTCCCGCCAACACAAACACACACAGAAACACACACTGCCACACTCACAACACAGCATTCACTCTGGCGCTTGGAACTGCCACAAAATACTCTCATACGTGGTCCCGACACACACATACACAAGAAACACACACAAACACCCATCGACTTTTTCTTAGAAGCATACACTGTGGGGTTCCCCCAAACACACACACACACACAGACACACACACACTGTCACACTCACAACACAGCACTCTCACTGGGTCTCCAGCAGAGCCATCAACACTTGGAACTGCCCTAACATATTCACAAATGTGGTCCCGACACACACATACAGAAGAAACACACACAAACACCCATCGAATTTTTCTTATAGGCATACAGACTGGTTTCCTGCAAACACACACACAGACACGCACACACACTGTCACACTCACAACACACACTCACACTGGATATCCAGCAAACTCATGAACACTTGGAACTGCCCTCACACACTCACAAATGTGGATCTGAAACACAATACGCAAGAACACACAAATACACCCTTCGACTTTTTCATACAGGCATACACAATGGTAACCCGAAAACACACACACACACACACACACACACTGTCACACTCGCAACACAGCACTCACACTGGGCCTCGGCAGAGCCATCAACACTTGGAACTGCCCTAACATACTCACAAACGTTTTCCTGACACACGCATACACAAGAAACACACACAAACACCCATGGAATTTTTCTTACAGGCGTACACAGGGGGTTCGGAAACACACACAGACACACACACACTATCACACTCACAACACAGCACTCACACTGGGTCTCCAACACAGCCGTCAACACTTGGAACTGCTTTAACATAATCACAAACATGGTCCTGACACACACATATACAAATAACACACACAAACACCCATCGACTTTTTCTTGCAGGCATACACAATGGTTTCCTGCAAACACACACACACACACACACACACACACAAAAGGCACACTCACGACAGAGCACTCACATTGGATCTCCAGCAGAGCCATGAACACTTGGAATTACCTTAACATATTCACAAACGTGGTCCCGAAACACACATGCAGAAGAAACACACAAAAACACCCTACGACTTTTTCTTACAGACATACACAATGGTATCCAGCAAAACACACACACACACACACAGACACTATCACACGCACAACACAGCACTCACACTGGGTCCCCGGCATAGCCATCAACAGTTGGAACTGCCCTAACATACTCACAAACGTGGTCCCGACACACACATACACAAGAAACACACACAAACTCCCATTGACTTTTACTTACAGTCATGCACAATGGTTTCCGCAAACACACACACACACACTATCACACTCACAACACAGCATTCACACTGGCACTTGAATCTGCCCTAACATACAAACAAACATGGTCCCGACACACACATACAGAAGAAACACACACAAACACCCATCAACATTTTGTTACAGGGAGACAGAGTGGGGTTTCCCCAAACACACACACACACACACACACACACTGTCACACTAACAGCACAGTACGCACACTGGACCTCGGCAGAGCCATCAACACTTGGAACTGCCCTAACATACTCACAAACGTTTCACCGACACACACATACACAAGAATCACACACAAACACCCATCGACTTTTTCTTACAGGCATACACAACGGTTTCCCGTGAACACACACACACACAGTCACACTTACAACACAGCACTCACAATGGGTATCCAGCAGAACCATCAACACTTGGAACTGCCTTAAAATATTGACAAATGTGGTCGCGACACACACATACACATGAAACTCACACAAACATCCATCGACTTATTCTTACAGGCATACACAATGTTTTCCCGCCAACACAAACACACACAGAAACACACACTGCCACACTCACAACACAGCATTCACACTGGCACTTGGAACTGCCACAACATACTCACATACGTGGTCTCGACACACACATACACAAGAAACACACACAAACACCCATCGACTTTTTCTTAGAAGCATACACTGTGGGGTTCCCCCAAACACACACACACACACAGACACACACACACTATCACACTCACAACACAGCACTCTCACTGGGTCTCCAGCAGAGCCATCAACACTTGGAACTGCCCTAACATATTCACAAATGTGGTCCCGACACACACATACAGAAAAAACACACACAAACACCCATCGAATTTTTCTTATAGGCATACAGACTGGTTTCCTGCAAACACACACACAGACACGCACACACACTGTCACACTCACAACACACACTCACACTGGATACCCTGCAAACTCATGAAGACTTGGAACTGCCCTCACACACTCACAAATGTGGATCTGAAACACAATACGCAAGAACACACAAATACACCCATCGACTTTTTCATACAGGCATACACAATGGTTACCCGAAAACACACACACACACACACACACACTGTCACACTCGCAACACAGCACTCACACTGGTCCTCGGCAGAGCCATCAACACTTGGAACTGCCCTAACATACTCCCAAACGTTTTCCCGACACACACATACACAAGAAACGCACACAAACACCCATCGACTTTTTCTTACAGGCATACACAACGGTTTCCCTTGAACACACACACACACAGTCACACTTACAACACACCACTCACAATGGGTATCCAGCAGAACCATCAACACTTGGAACTGCCTTAAAATATTGACAAATGTGGTCGCGACACACACATACACATGAAACTCACACAAACATCCATCGACTTATTCTTACAGGCATACACAATGTTTTCCCGCCAACACAAACACACACAGAAACACACACTGCCACACTCACAACACAGCATTCACTCTGGCGCTTGGAACTGCCACAAAATACTCTCATACGTGGTCCCGACACACACATACACAAGAAACACACACAAACACCCATCGACTTTTTCTTAGAAGCATACACTGTGGGGTCCCCCAAACACACACACACACACAGACACACACACACTGTCACACTCACAACACAGCACTCTCACTGGGTCTCCAGCAGAGCCATCAACACTTGGAACTGCCCTAACATATTCACAAATGTGGTCCCGACACACACATACAGAAGAAACACACACAAACACCCATCGAATTTTTCTTATAGGCATACAGACTGGTTTCCTGCAAACACACACACAGACACGCACACACACTGTCACACTCACAACACACACTCACACTGGATATCCAGCAAACTCATGAACACTTGGAACTGCCCTCACACACTCACAAATGTGGATCTGAAACACAATACGCAAGAACACACAAATACACCCATCGACTTTTTCATACAGGCATACACAATGGTAACCCGAAAACACACACACACACACACACACACACACACTGTCACACTCGCAACACAGCACTCACACTGGGCCTCGGCAGAGCCATCAACACTTGGAACTGCCCTAACATACTCACAAACGT
Organism: Ursus arctos; assembly: GCF_023065955.2. Lineage (NCBI taxonomy): Eukaryota > Metazoa > Chordata > Mammalia > Carnivora > Ursidae > Ursus > Ursus arctos. The sequence continues at coordinate 541,553 of NW_026623066.1, read as the reverse complement.
TTTCCTGACACACGCATACACAAGAAACACACACAAACACCCATGGAATTTTTCTTACAGGCGTACACAGGGGGTTCGGAAACACACACAGACACACACACACTATCACACTCACAACACAGCACTCACACTGGGTCTCCAACACAGCCGTCAACACTTGGAACTGCTTTAACATAATCACAAACATGGTCCTGACACACACATATACAAATAACACACACAAACACCCATCGACTTTTTCTTGCAGGCATACACAATGGTTTCCTGCAAACACACACACACACACACACACACACACACAAAAGGCACACTCACGACAGAGCACTCACATTGGATCTCCAGCAGAGCCATGAACACTTGGAATTACCTTAACATATTCACAAACGTGGTCCCGAAACACACATGCAGAAGAAACACACAAAAACACCCTACGACTTTTTCTTACAGACATACACAATGGTATCCAGCAAAACACACACACACACACACAGACACTATCACACGCACAACACAGCACTCACACTGGGTCCCCGGCATAGCCATCAACAGTTGGAACTGCCCTAACATACTCACAAACGTGGTCCCGACACACACATACACAAGAAACACACACAAACTCCCATTGACTTTTACTTACAGTCATGCACAATGGTTTCCGCAAACACACACACACACACACTATCACACTCACAACACAGCATTCACACTGGCACTTGAATCTGCCCTAACATACAAACAAACGTGGTCCCGACACACACATACAGAAGAAACACACACAAACACCCATCAACATTTTGTTACAGGGAGACAGAGTGGGGTTTCCCCAAACACACACACACACACACACACACACTGTCACACTAACAGCACAGTACGCACACTGGACCTCGGCAGAGCCATCAACACTTGGAACTGCCCTAACATACTCACAAACGTTTCACCGACACACACATACACAAGAATCACACACAAACACCCATCGACTTTTCCTTAGAGGCATACACAACGGTTTCCCGTGAACACACACACACACAGTCACACTTACAACACAGCACTCACAATGGGTATCCAGCAGAACCATCAACACTTGGAACTGCCTTAAAATATTGACAAATGTGGTCGCGACACACACATACACATGAAACTCACACAAACATCCATCGACTTATTCTTACAGGCATACACAATGTTTTCCCGCCAACACAAACACACACAGAAACACACACTGCCACACTCACAACACAGCATTCACACTGGCACTTGGAACTGCCACAACATACTCACATACGTGGTCTCGACACACACATACACAAGAAACACACACAAACACCCATCGACTTTTTCTTAGAAGCATACACTGTGGGGTTCCCCCAAACACACACACACACACACACACACACACTATCACACTCACAACACAGCACTCTCACTGGGTCTCCAGCAGAGCCATCAACACTTGGAACTGCCCTAACATATTCACAAATGTGGTCCCGACACACACATACAGAAAAAACACACACAAACACCCATCGAATTTTTCTTATAGGCATACAGACTGGTTTCCTGCAAACACAGACACAGACACGCACACACACTGTCACACTCACAACACACACTCACACTGGATATCCTGCAAACTCATGAAGACTTGGAACTGCCCTCACACACTCACAAATGTGGATCTGAAACACAATACGCAAGAACACACAAATACACCCATCGACTTTTTCATACAGGCATACACAATGGTTACCCGAAAACACACACACACACACACACACACACTGTCACACTCGCAACACAGCACTCACACTGGTCCTCGGCAGAGCCATCAACACTTGGAACTGCCCTAACATACTCCCAAACGTTTTCCCGACACACACATACACAAGAAACGCACACAAACACCCATCGACTTTTTCTTACAGGCATACACAACGGTTTCCCGTGAACACACACACACACAGTCACACTTACAACACACCACTCACAATGGGTATCCAGCAGAACCATCAACACTTGGAACTGCCTTAAAATATTGACAAATGTGGTCGCGACACACACATACACATGAAACTCACACAAACATCCATCGACTTATTCTTACAGGCATACACAATGTTTTCCCGCCAACACAAACACACACAGAAACACACACTGCCACACTCACAACACAGCATTCACTCTGGCGCTTGGAACTGCCACAAAATACTCTCATACGTGGTCCCGACACACACATACACAAGAAACACACACAAACACCCATCGACTTTTTCTTAGAAGCATACACTGTGGGGTTCCCCCAAACACACACACACACACAGACACACACACACTGTCACACTCACAACACAGCACTCTCACTGGGTCTCCAGCAGAGCCATCAACACTTGGAACTGCCCTAACATATTCACAAATGTGGTCCCGACACACACATACAGAAGAAACACACACAAACACCCATCGAATTTTTCTTATAGGCATACAGACTGGTTTCCTGCAAACACACACACAGACACGCACACACACTGTCACACTCACAACACACACTCACACTGGATATCCAGCAAACTCATGAACACTTGGAACTGCCCTCACACACTCACAAATGTGGATCTGAAACACAATACGCAAGAACACACAAATACACCCATCGACTTTTTCATACAGGCATACACAATGGTAACCCGAAAACACACACACACACACACACACACACACACTGTCACACTCGCAACACAGCACTCACACTGGGCCTCGGCAGAGCCATCAACACTTGGAACTGCCCTAACATACTCACAAACGTTTTCCTGACACACGCATACACAAGAAACACACACAAACACCCATGGAATTTTTCTTACAGGCGTACACAGGGGGTTCGGAAACACACACAGACACACACACACTATCACACTCACAACACAGCACTCACACTGGGTCTCCAACACAGCCGTCAACACTTGGAACTGCTTTAACATAATCACAAACATGGTCCTGACACACACATATACAAATAACACACACAAACACCCATCGAATTTTTCTTGCAGGCATACACAATGCTTTCCTGCGAACACACACACACACACACACACACACACAAAAGGCACACTCACGACAGAGCACTCACATTGGATCTCCAGCAGAGCCATGAACACTTGGAATTACCTTAACATATTCACAAACGTGGTCCCGAAACACACATGCAGAAGAAACACACAAAAACACCCTACGACTTTTTCTTACAGACATACACAATGGTATCCAGCAAAACACACACACACACACACAGACACTATCACACGCACAACACAGCACTCACACTGGGTCCCCGGCATAGCCATCAACAGTTGGAACTGCCCTAACATACTCACAAACGTGGTCCCGACACACACATACACAAGAAACACACACAAACTCCCATGGACTTTTACTTACAGTCATGCACAATGGTTTCCGCAAACACACACACACACACACTATCACACTCACAACACAGCATTCACACTGGCACTTGAATCTGCCCTAACATACAAACAAACGTGGTCCCGACACACACATACAGAAGAAACACACACAAACACCCATCAACATTTTGTTACAGGGAGACAGAGTGGGGTTTCCCCAAACACACACACACACACACACACACTGTCACACTAACAGCACAGTACGCACACTGGACCTCGGCAGAGCCATCAACACTTGGAACTGCCCTAACATACTCACAAACGTTTCACCGACACACACATACACAAGAATCACACACAAACACCCATCGACTTTTTCTTACAGGCATACACAACGGTTTCCCGTGAACACACACACACACAGTCACACTTACAACACAGCACTCACAATGGGTATCCAGCAGAACCATCAACACTTGGAACTGCCTTAAAATATTGACAAATGTGGTCGCGACACACACATACACATGAAACTCACACAAACATCCATCGACTTATTCTTACAGGCATACACAATGTTTTCCCGCCAACACAAACACACACAGAAACACACACTGCCACACTCACAACACAGCATTCACACTGGCACTTGGAACTGCCACAACATACTCACATACGTGGTCTCGACACACACATACACAAGAAACACACACAAACACCCATCGACTTTTTCTTAGAAGCATACACTGTGGGGTTCCCCCAAACACACACACACACACACACACACACACTATCACACTCACAACACAGCACTCTCACTGGGTCTCCAGCAGAGCCATCAACACTTGGAACTGCCCTAACATATTCACAAATGTGGTCCCGACACACACATACAGAAAAAACACACACAAACACCCATCGAATTTTTCTTATAGGCATACAGACTGGTTTCCTGCAAACACACACACAGACACGCACACACACTGTCACACTCACAACACACACTCACACTGGATATCCTGCAAACTCATGAAGACTTGGAACTGCCCTCACACACTCACAAATGTGGATCTGAAACACAATACGCAAGAACACACAAATACACCCATCGACTTTTTCATACAGGCATACACAATGGTTACCCGAAAACACACACACACACACACACACTGTCACACTCGCAACACAGCACTCACACTGGTCCTCGGCAGAGCCATCAACACTTGGAACTGCCCTAACATACTCCCAAACGTTTTCCCGACACACACATACACAAGAAACGCACACAAACACCCATCGACTTTTTCTTACAGGCATACACAACGGTTTCCCGTGAACACACACACACACAGTCACACTTACAACACACCACTCACAATGGGTATCCAGCAGAACCATCAACACTTGGAACTGCCTTAAAATATTGACAAATGTGGTCGCGACACACACATACACATGAAACTCACACAAACATCCATCGACTTATTCTTACAGGCATACACAATGTTTTCCCGCCAACACAAACACACACAGAAACACACACTGCCACACTCACAACACAGCATTCACTCTGGCGCTTGGAACTGCCACAAAATACTCTCATACGTGGTCCCGACACACACATACACAAGAAACACACACAAACACCCATCGACTTTTTCTTAGAAGCATACACTGTGGGGTTCCCCCAAACACACACACACACACAGACACACACACACTGTCACACTCACAACACAGCACTCTCACTGGGTCTCCAGCAGAGCCATCAACACTTGGAACTGCCCTAACATATTCACAAATGTGGTCCCGACACACACATACAGAAGAAACACACACAAACACCCATCGAATTTTTCTTATAGGCATACAGACTGGTTTCCTGCAAACACACACACAGACACGCACACACACTGTCACACTCACAACACACACTCACACTGGATATCCAGCAAACTCATGAACACTTGGAACTGCCCTCACACACTCACAAATGTGGATCTGAAACACAATACGCAAGAACACACAAATACACCCATCGACTTTTTCATACAGGCATACACAATGGTTACCCGAAAACACACACACACACACACACACTGTCACACTCACAACACAGCACTCACACTGGTCCTCGGCAGAGCCATCAACACTTGGAACTGCCCTAACATACTCCCAAACGTTTTCCCGACACACACATACACAAGAAACGCACACAAACACCCATCGACTTTTTCTTACAGGCATACACAACGGTTTCCCTTGAACACACACACACACAGTCACACTTACAACACACCACTCACAATGGGTATCCAGCAGAACCATCAACACTTGGAACTGCCTTAAAATATTGACAAATGTGGTCGCGACACACACATACACATGAAACTCACACAAACATCCATCGACTTATTCTTACAGGCATACACAATGTTTTCCCGCCAACACAAACACACACAGAAACACACACTGCCACACTCACAACACAGCATTCACTCTGGCGCTTGGAACTGCCACAAAATACTCTCATACGTGGTCCCGACACACACATACACAAGAAACACACACAAACACCCATCGACTTTTTCTTAGAAGCATACACTGTGGGGTTCCCCCAAACACACACACACACACAGACACACACACACTGTCACACTCACAACACAGCACTCTCACTGGGTCTCCAGCAGAGCCATCAACACTTGGAACTGCCCTAACATATTCACAAATGTGGTCCCGACACACACATACAGAAGAAACACACACAAACACCCATCGAATTTTTCTTATAGGCATACAGACTGGTTTCCTGCAAACACACACACAGACACGCACACACACTGTCACACTCACAACACACACTCACACTGGATATCCAGCAAACTCATGAACACTTGGAACTGCCCTCACACACTCACAAATGTGGATCTGAAACACAATACGCAAGAACACACAAATACACCCATCGACTTTTTCATACAGGCATACACAATGGTAACCCGAAAACACACACACACACACACACACACACTGTCACACTCGCAACACAGCACTCACACTGGGCCTCGGCAGAGCCATCAACACTTGGAACTGCCCTAACATACTCACAAACGTTTTCCTGACACACGCATACACAAGAAACACACACAAACACCCATGGAATTTTTCTTACAGGCGTACACAGGGGGTTCGGAAACACACACAGACACACACACACTATCACACTCACAACACAGCACTCACACTGGGTCTCCAACACAGCCGTCAACACTTGGAACTGCTTTAACATAATCACAAACATGGTCCTGACACACACATATACAAATAACACACACAAACACCCATCGACTTTTTCTTGCAGGCATACACAATGGTTTCCTGCAAACACACACACACACACACACACACACACACACACAAAAGGCACACTCACGACAGAGCACTCACATTGGATCTCCAGCAGAGCCATGAACACTTGGAATTACCTTAACATATTCACAAACGTGGTCCCGAAACACACATGCAGAAGAAACACACAAAAACACCCTACGACTTTTTCTTACAGACATACACAATGGTATCCAGCAAAACACACACACACACACACACAGACACTATCACACGCACAACACAGCACTCACACTGGGTCCCCGGCATAGCCATCAACAGTTGGAACTGCCCTAACATACTCACAAACGTGGTCCCGACACACACATACACAAGAAACACACACAAACTCCCATTGACTTTTACTGACAGTCATGCACAATGGTTTCCGCAAACACACACACACACACACTATCACACTCACAACACAGCATTCACACTGGCACTTGAATCTGCCCTAACATACAAACAAACGTGGTCCCGACACACACATACAGAAGAAACACACACAAACACCCATCAACATTTTGTTACAGGGAGACAGAGTGGGGTTTCCCCAAACACACACACACACACACACACACTGTCACACTAACAGCACAGTACGCACACTGGACCTCGGCAGAGCCATCAACACTTGGAACTGCCCTAACATACTCACAAACGTTTCACCGACACACACATACACAAGAATCACACACAAACACCCATCGACTTTTTCTTACAGGCATACACAACGGTTTCCCGTGAACACACACACACACAGTCACACTTACAACACAGCACTCACAATGGGTATCCAGCAGAACCATCAACACTTGGAACTGCCTTAAAATATTGACAAATGTGGTCGCGACACACACATACACATGAAACTCACACAAACATCCATCGACTTATTCTTACAGGCATACACAATGTTTTCCCGCCAACACAAACACACACAGAAACACACACTGCCACACTCACAACACAGCATTCACACTGGCACTTGGAACTGCCACAACATACTCACATACGTGGTCTCGACACACACATACACAAGAAACACACACAAACACCCATCGACTTTTTCTTAGAAGCATACACTGTGGGGTTCCCCCAAACACACACACACACACACACAGACACACACACACTATCACACTCACAACACAGCACTCTCACTGGGTCTCCAGCAGAGCCATCAACACTTGGAACTGCCCTAACATATTCACAAATGTGGTCCCGACACACACATACAGAAAAAACACACACAAACACCCATCGAATTTTTCTTATAGGCATACAGACTGGTTTCCTGCAAACACACACACAGACACGCACACACACTGTCACACTCACAACACACACTCACACTGGATATCCTGCAAACTCATGAAGACTTGGAACTGCCCTCACACACTCACAAATGTGGATCTGAAACACAATACGCAAGAACACACAAATACACCCATCGACTTTTTCATACAGGCATACACAATGGTTACCCGAAAACACACACACACACACACACACACTGTCACACTCGCAACACAGCACTCACACTGGTCCTCGGCAGAGCCATCAACACTTGGAACTGCCCTAACATACTCCCAAACGTTTTCCCGACACACACATACACAAGAAACGCACACAAACACCCATCGACTTTTTCTTACAGGCATACACAACGGTTTCCCTTGAACACACACACACACAGTCACACTTACAACACACCACTCACAATGGGTATCCAGCAGAACCATCAACACTTGGAACTGCCTTAAAATATTGACAAATGTGGTCGCGACACACACATACACATGAAACTCACACAAACATCCATCGACTTATTCTTACAGGCATACACAATGTTTTCCCGCCAACACAAACACACACAGAAACACACACTGCCACACTCACAACACAGCATTCACTCTGGCGCTTGGAACTGCCACAAAATACTCTCATACGTGGTCCCGACACACACATACACAAGAAACACACACAAACACCCATCGACTTTTTCTTAGAAGCATACACTGTGGGGTTCCCCCAAACACACACACACACACAGACACACACACACTGTCACACTCACAACACAGCACTCTCACTGGGTCTCCAGCAGAGCCATCAACACTTGGAACTGCCCTAACATATTCACAAATGTGGTCCCGACACACACATACAGAAGAAACACACACAAACACCCATCGAATTTTTCTTATAGGCATACAGACTGGTTTCCTGCAAACACACACACAGACACGCACACACACTGTCACACTCACAACACACACTCACACTGGATATCCAGCAAACTCATGAACACTTGGAACTGCCCTCACACACTCACAAATGTGGATCTGAAACACAATACGCAAGAACACACAAATACACCCATCGACTTTTTCATACAGGCATACACAATGGTAACCCGAAAACACACACACACACACACACACACACTGTCACACTCGCAACACAGCACTCACACTGGTCCTCGGCAGAGCCATCAACACTTGGAACTGCCCTAACATACTCCCAAACGTTTTCCCGACACACACATACACAAGAAACGCACACAAACACCCATCGACTTTTTCTTACAGGCATACACAACGGTTTCCCTTGAACACACACACACACAGTCACACTTACAACACACCACTCACAATGGGTATCCAGCAGAACCATCAACACTTGGAACTGCCTTAAAATATTGACAAATGTGGTCGCGACACACACATACACATGAAACTCACACAAACATCCATCGACATATTCTTACAGGCATACACAATGTTTTCCCGCCAACACAAACACACACAGAAACACACACTGCCACACTCACAACACAGCATTCACTCTGGCGCTTGGAACTGCCACAAAATACTCTCATACGTGGTCCCGACACACACATACACAAGAAACACACACAAACACCCATCGACTTTTTCTTAGAAGCATACACTGTGGGGTTCCCCCAAACACACACACACACACAGACACACACACACTGTCACACTCACAACACAGCACTCTCACTGGGTCTCCAGCAGAGCCATCAACACTTGGAACTGCCCTAACATATTCACAAATGTGGTCCCGACACACACATACAGAAGAAACACACACAAACACCCATCGAATTTTTCTTATAGGCATACAGACTGGTTTCCTGCAAACACACACACAGACACGCACACACACTGTCACACTCACAACACACACTCACACTGGATATCCAGCAAACTCATGAACACTTGGAACTGCCCTCACACACTCACAAATGTGGATCTGAAACACAATACGCAAGAACACACAAATACACCCATCGACTTTTTCATACAGGCATACACAATGGTAACCCGAAAACACACACACACACACACACACACACTGTCACACTCGCAACACAGCACTCACACTGGGCCTCGGCAGAGCCATCAACACTTGGAACTGCCCTAACATACTCACAAACGTTTTCCTGACACACGCATACACAAGAAACACACACAAACACCCATGGAATTTTTCTTACAGGCGTACACAGGGGGTTCGGAAACACACACAGACACACACACACTATCACACTCACAACACAGCACTCACACTGGGTCTCCAACACAGCCGTCAACACTTGGAACTGCTTTAACATAATCACAAACATGGTCCTGAAACACACATATACAAATAACACACACAAACACCCATCGACTTTTTCTTGCAGGCATACACAATGGTTTCCTGCAAACACACACACACACACACACACACACAAAAGGCACACTCACGACAGAGCACTCACATTGGATCTCCAGCAGAGCCATGAACACTTGGAATTACCTTAACATATTCACAAACGTGGTCCCGAAACACACATGCAGAAGAAACACACAAAAACACCCTACGACTTTTTCTTACAGACATACACAATGGTATCCAGCAAAACACACACACACACACACAGACACTATCACACGCACAACACAGCACTCACACTGGGTCCCCGGCATAGCCATCAACAGTTGGAACTGCCCTAACATACTCACAAACGTGGTCCCGACACACACATACACAAGAAACACACACAAACTCCCATTGACTTTTACTTACAGTCATGCACAATGGTTTCCACAAACACACACACACACACACACTATCACACTCACAACACAGCATTCACACTGGCACTTGAATCTGCCCTAACATACAAACAAACGTGGTCCCGACACACACATACAGAAGAAACACACACAAACACCCATCAACATTTTGTTACAGGGAGACAGAGTGGGGTTTCCCCAAACACACACACACACACACACACAGTCACACTAACAGCACAGTACGCACACTGGACCTCGGCAGAGCCATCAACACTTGGAACTGCCCTAACATACTCACAAACGTTTCACCGACACACACATACACAAGAATCACACACAAACACCCATCGACTTTTTCTTACAGGCATACACAACGGTTTCCCGTGAACACACACACACACAGTCACACTTACAACACAGCACTCACAATGGGTATCCAGCAGAACCATCAACACTTGGAACTGCCTTAAAATATTGACAAATGTGGTCGCGACACACACATACACATGAAACTCACACAAACATCCATCGACTTATTCTTACAGGCATACACAATGTTTTCCCGCCAACACAAACACACACAGAAACACACACTGCCACACTCACAACACAGCATTCACACTGGCACTTGGAACTGCCACAACATACTCACATACGTGGTCTCGACACACACATACACAAGAAACACACACAAACACCCATCGACTTTTTCTTAGAAGCATACACTGTGGGGTTCCCCCAAACACACACACACACACACAGACACACACACACTATCACACTCACAACACAGCACTCTCACTGGGTCTCCAGCAGAGCCATCAACACTTGGAACTGCCCTAACATATTCACAAATGTGGTCCCGACACACACATACAGAAGAAACACACACAAACACCCATCGAATTTTTCTTATAGGCATACAGACTGGTTTCCTGCAAACACACACACAGACACGCACACACACTGTCACACTCACAACACACACTCACACTGGATATCCTGCAAACTCATGAAGACTTGGAACTGCCCTCACACACTCACAAATGTGGATCTGAAACACAATACGCAAGAACACACAAATACACCCATCGACTTTTTCATACAGGCATACACAATGGTTACCCGAAAACACACACACACACACACACACTGTCACACTCGCAACACAGCACTCACACTGGTCCTCGGCAGAGCCATCAACACTTGGAACTGCCCTAACATACTCCCAAACGTTTTCCCGACACACACATACACAAGAAACGCACACAAACACCCATCGACTTTTTCTTACAGGCATACACAACGGTTTCCCTTGAACACACACACACACAGTCACACTTACAACACACCACTCACAATGGGTATCCAGCAGAACCATCAACACTTGGAACTGCCTTAAAATATTGACAAATGTGGTCGCGACACACACATACACATGAAACTCACACAAACATCCATCGACTTATTCTTACAGGCATACACAATGTTTTCCCGCCAACACAAACACACACAGAAACACACACTGCCACACTCACAACACAGCATTCACTCTGGCGCTTGGAACTGCCACAACATACTCACATACGTGGTCTCGACACACACATACACAAGAAACACACACAAACACCCATCGACTTTTTCTTAGAAGCATACACTGTGGGGTTCCCCCAAACACACACACACACACAGACACACACACACTGTCACACTCACAACACAGCACTCTCACTGGGTCTCCAGCAGAGCCATCAACACTTGGAACTGCCCTAACATATTCACAAATGTGGTCCCGACACACACATACAGAAGAAACACACACAAACACCCATCGAATTTTTCTTATAGGCATACAGACTGGTTTCCTGCAAACACACACACAGACATGCACACACACTGTCACACTCACAACACACACTCACACTGGATATCCAGCAAACTCATGAACACTTGGAACTGCCCTCACACACTCACAAATGTGGATCTGAAACACAATACGCAAGAACACACAAATACACCCATCGACTTTTTCATACAGGCATACACAATGGTAACCCGAAAACACACACACACACACACACACACACACTGTCACACTCGCAACACAGCACTCACACTGGGCCTCGGCAGAGCCATCAACACTTGGAACTGCCCTAACATACTCACAAACGTTTTCCTGACACACGCATACACAAGAAACACACACAAACACCCATGGAATTTTTCTTACAGGCGTACACAGGGGGTTCGGAAACACACACAGACACACACACACTATCACACTCACAACACAGCACTCACACTGGGTCTCCAACACAGCCGTCAACACTTGGAACTGCTTTAACATAATCACAAACATGGTCCTGACACACACATATACAAATAACACACACAAACACCCATCGACTTTTTCTTGCAGGCATACACAATGGTTTCCTGCAAACACACACACACACACACACACACACAAAAGGCACACTCACGACAGAGCACTCACATTGGATCTCCAGCAGAGCCATGAACACTTGGAATTACCTTAACATATTCACAAACGTGGTCCCGAAACACACATGCAGAAGAAACACACAAAAACACCCTACGACTTTTTCTTACAGACATACACAATGGTATCCAGCAAAACACACACACACACACACAGACACTATCACACGCACAACACAGCACTCACACTGGGTCCCCGGCATAGCCATCAACAGTTGGAACTGCCCTAACATACTCACAAACGTGGTCCCGACACACACATACACAAGAAACACACACAAACTCCCATGGACTTTTACTTACAGTCATGCACAATGGTTTCCGCAAACACACACACACACACACTATCACACTCACAACACAGCATTCACACTGGCACTTGAATCTGCCCTAACATACAAACAAACGTGGTCCCGACACACACATACAGAAGAAACACACACAAACACCCATCAACATTTTGTTACAGGGAGACAGAGTGGGGTTTCCCCAAACACACACACACACACACACACACACACTGTCACACTAACAGCACAGTACGCACACTGGACCTCGGCAGAGCCATCAACACTTGGAACTGCCCTAACATACTCACAAACGTTTCACCGACACACACATACACAAGAATCACACACAAACACCCATCGACTTTTTCTTACAGGCATACACAACGGTTTCCCGTGAACACACACACACACAGTCACACTTACAACACACCACTCACAATGGGTATCCAGCAGAACCATCAACACTTGGAACTGCCTTAAAATATTGACAAATGTGGTCGCGACACACACATACACATGAAACTCACACAAACATCCATCGACTTATTCTTACAGGCATACACAATGTTTTCCCGCCAACACAAACACACACAGAAACACACACTGCCACACTCACAACACAGCATTCACTCTGGCGCTTGGAACTGCCACAAAATACTCTCATACGTGGTCCCGACACACACATACACAAGAAACACACACAAACACCCATCGACTTTTTCTTAGAAGCATACACTGTGGGGTTCCCCCAAACACACACACACACACAGACACACACACACTGTCACACTCACAACACAGCACTCTCACTGGGTCTCCAGCAGAGCCATCAACACTTGGAACTGCCCTAACATATTCACAAATGTGGTCCCGACACACACATACAGAAGAAACACACACAAACACCCATCGAATTTTTCTTATAGGCATACAGACTGGTTTCCTGCAAACACACACACAGACACGCACACACACTGTCACACTCACAACACACACTCACACTGGATATCCAGCAAACTCATGAACACTTGGAACTGCCCTCACACACTCACAAATGTGGATCTGAAACACAATACGCAAGAACACACAAATACACCCTTCGACTTTTTCATACAGGCATACACAATGGTAACCCGAAAACACACACACACACACACACACACACACTGTCACACTCGCAACACAGCACTCACACTGGGCCTCGGCAGAGCCATCAACACTTGGAACTGCCCTAACATACTCACAAACGTTTTCCTGACACACGCATACACAAGAAACACACACAAACACCCATGGAATTTTTCTTACAGGCGTACACAGGGGGTTCGGAAACACACACAGACACACACACACTATCACACTCACAACACAGCACTCACACTGGGTCTCCAACACAGCCGTCAACACTTGGAACTGCTTTAACATAATCACAAACATGGTCCTGACACACACATATACAAATAACACACACAAACACCCATCGACTTTTTCTTGCAGGCATACACAATGGTTTCCTGCAAACACACACACACACACACACACACACACAAAAGGCACACTCACGACAGAGCACTCACATTGGATCTCCAGCAGAGCCATGAACACTTGGAATTACCTTAACATATTCACAAACGTGGTCCCGAAACACACATGCAGAAGAAACACACAAAAACACCCTATGACTTTTTCTTACAGACATACACAATGGTATCCAGCAAAACACACACACACACACACAGACACTATCACACGCACAACACAGCACTCACACTGGGTCCCCGGCATAGCCATCAACAGTTGGAACTGCCCTAACATACTCACAAACGTGGTCCCGACACACACATACACAAGAAACACACACAAACTCCCATTGACTTTTACTTACAGTCATGCACAATGGTTTCCGCAAACACACACACACACACACTATCACACTCACAACACAGCATTCACACTGGCACTTGAATCTGCCCTAACATACAAACAAACGTGGTCCCGACACACACATACAGAAGAAACACACACAAACACCCATCAACATTTTGTTACAGGGAGACAGAGTGGGGTTTCCCCAAACACACACACACACACACACACACTGTCACACTAACAGCACAGTACGCACACTGGACCTCGGCAGAGCCATCAACACTTGGAACTGCCCTAACATACTCACAAACGTTTCACCGACACACACATACACAAGAATCACACACAAACACCCATCGACTTTTTCTTACAGGCATACACAACGGTTTCCCGTGAACACACACACACACAGTCACACTTACAACACACCACTCACAATGGGTATCCAGCAGAACCATCAACACTTGGAACTGCCTAAAATATTGACAAATGTGGTCGCGACACACACATACACATGAAACTCACACAAACATCCATCGACTTATTCTTACAGGCATACACAATGTTTTCCCGCCAACACAAACACACACAGAAACACACACTGCCACACTCACAACACAGCATTCACACTGGCGCTTGGAACTGCCACAACATACTCACATACGTGGTCTCGACACACACATACACAAGAAACACACACAAACACCCATCGACTTTTTCTTAGAAGCATACACTGTGGGGTTCCCCCAAACACACACACACACACAGACACACACACACTATCACACTCACAACACAGCACTCTCACTGGGTCTCCAGCAGAGCCATCAACACTTGGAACTGCCCTAACATATTCACAAATGTGGTCCCGACACACACATACAGAAAAAACACACACAAACACCCATCGAATTTTTCTTATAGGCATACAGACTGGTTTCCTGCAAACACACACACAGACACGCACACACACTGTCACACTCACAACACACACTCACACTGGATATCCTGCAAACTCATGAAGACTTGGAACTGCCCTCACACACTCACAAATGTGGATCTGAAACACAATACGCAAGAACACACAAATACACCCATCGACTTTTTCATACAGGCATACACAATGGTTACCCGAAAACACACACACACACACACACTGTCACACTCGCAACACAGCACTCACACTGGTCCTCGGCAGAGCCATCAACACTTGGAACTGCCCTAACATACTCCCAAACGTTTTCCCGACACACACATACACAAGAAACGCACACAAACACCCATCGACTTTTTCTTACAGGCATACACAACGGTTTCCCTTGAACACACACACACACAGTCACACTTACAACACAGCACTCACAATGGGTATCCAGCAGAACCATCAACACTTGGAACTGCCTTAAAATATTGACAAATGTGGTCGCGACACACACATACACATGAAACTCACACAAACATCCATCGACTTATTCTTACAGGCATACACAATGTTTTCCCGCCAACACAAACACACACAGAAACACACACTGCCACACTCACAACACAGCATTCACTCTGGCGCTTGGAACTGCCACAAAATACTCTCATACGTGGTCCCGACACACACATACACAAGAAACACACACAAACACCCATCGACTTTTTCTTAGAAGCATACACTGTGGGGTTCCCCCAAACACACACACACACACAGACACACACACACTGTCACACTCACAACACAGCACTCTCACTGGGTCTCCAGCAGAGCCATCAACACTTGGAACTGCCCTAACATATTCACAAATGTGGTCCCGACACACACATACAGAAGAAACACACACAAACACCCATCGAATTTTTCTTATAGGCATACAGACTGGTTTCCTGCAAACACACACACAGACACGCACACACACTGTCACACTCACAACACACACTCACACTGGATATCCAGCAAACTCATGAACACTTGGAACTGCCCTCACACACTCACAAATGTGGATCTGAAACACAATACGCAAGAACACACAAATACACCCATCGACTTTTTCATACAGGCATACACAATGGTAACCCGAAAACACACACACACACACACACACACTGTCACACTCGCAACACAGCACTCACACTGGGCCTCGGCAGAGCCATCAACACTTGGAACTGCCCTAACATACTCACAAACGTTTTCCTGACACACGCATACACAAGAAACACACACAAACACCCATGGAATTTTTCTTACAGGCGTACACAGGGGGTTCGGAAACACACACAGACACACACACACTATCACACTCACAACACAGCACTCACACTGGGTCTCCAACACAGCCGTCAACACTTGGAACTGCTTTAACATAATCACAAACATGGTCCTGACACACACATATACAAATAACACACACAAACACCCATCGACTTTTTCTTGCAGGCATACACAATGGTTTCCTGCAAACACACACACACACACACACACACACACACACACACACAAAAGGCACACTCACGACAGAGCACTCACATTGGATCTCCAGCAGAGCCATGAACACTTGGAATTACCTTAACATATTCACAAACGTGGTCCCGAAACACACATGCAGAAGAAACACACAAAAACACCCTACGACTTTTTCTTACAGACATACACAATGGTATCCAGCAAAACACACACACACACACACAGACACTATCACACGCACAACACAGCACTCACACTGGGTCCCCGGCATAGCCATCAACAGTTGGAACTGCCCTAACATACTCACAAACGTGGTCCCGACACACACATACACAAGAAACACACACAAACTCCCATTGACTTTTACTTACAGTCATGCACAATGGTTTCCGCAAACACACACACACACACACTATCACACTCACAACACAGCATTCACACTGGCACTTGAATCTGCCCTAACATACAAACAAACGTGGTCCCGACACACACATACAGAAGAAACACACACAAACACCCATCAACATTTTGTTACAGGGAGACAGAGTGGGGTTTCCCCAAACACACACACACACACGCACACACACACTGTCACACTAACAGCACAGTACGCACACTGGACCTCGGCAGAGCCATCAACACTTGGAACTGCCCTAACATACTCACAAACGTTTCACCGACACACACATACACAAGAATCACACACAAACACCCATCGACTTTTTCTTACAGGCATACACAACGGTTTCCCGTGAACACACACACACACAGTCACACTTACAACACAGCACTCACAATGGGTATCCAGCAGAACCATCAACACTTGGAACTGCCTTAAAATATTGACAAATGTGGTCGCGACACACACATACACATGAAACTCACACAAACATCCATCGACTTATTCTTACAGGCATACACAATGTTTTCCCGCCAACACAAACACACACAGAAACACACACTGCCACACTCACAACACAGCATTCACACTGGCACTTGGAACTGCCACAACATACTCACATACGTGGTCTCGACACACACATACACAAGAAACACACACAAACACCCATCGACTTTTTCTTAGAAGCATACACTGTGGGGTTCCCCCAAACACACACACACACACACACACACACTATCACACTCACAACACAGCACTCTCACTGGGTCTCCAGCAGAGCCATCAACACTTGGAACTGCCCTAACATATTCACAAATGTGGTCCCGACACACACATACAGAAAAAACACACACAAACACCCATCGAATTTTTCTTATAGGCATACAGACTGGTTTCCTGCAAACACAGACACAGACACGCACACACACTGTCACACTCACAACACACACTCACACTGGATATCCTGCAAACTCATGAAGACTTGGAACTGCCCTCACACACTCACAAATGTGGATCTGAAACACAATACGCAAGAACACACAAATACACCCATCGACTTTTTCATACAGGCATACACAATGGTAACCCGAAAACACACACACACACACACACACACACTGTCACACTCGCAACACAGCACTCACACTGGGCCTCGGCAGAGCCATCAACACTTGGAACTGCCCTAACATACTCACAAACGTTTTCCTGACACACGCATACACAAGAAACACACACAAACACCCATGGAATTTTTCTTACAGGCGTACACAGGGGGTTCGGAAACACACACAGACACACACACACTATCACACTCACAACACAGCACTCACACTGGGTCTCCAACACAGCCGTCAACACTTGGAACTGCTTTAACATAATCACAAACATGGTCCTGAAACACACATATACAAATAACACACACAAACACCCATCGACTTTTTCTTGCAGGCATACACAATGGTTTCCTGCAAACACACACACACACACACACACACACAAAAGGCACACTCACGACAGAGCACTCACATTGGATCTCCAGCAGAGCCATGAACACTTGGAATTACCTTAACATATTCACAAACGTGGTCCCGAAACACACATGCAGAAGAAACACACAAAAACACCCTACGACTTTTTCTTACAGACATACACAATGGTATCCAGCAAAACACACACACACACACACAGACACTATCACACGCACAACACAGCACTCACACTGGGTCCCCGGCATAGCCATCAACAGTTGGAACTGCCCTAACATACTCACAAACGTGGTCCCGACACACACATACACAAGAAACACACACAAACTCCCATTGACTTTTACTTACAGTCATGCACAATGGTTTCCACAAACACACACACACACACACACTATCACACTCACAACACAGCATTCACACTGGCACTTGAATCTGCCCTAACATACAAACAAACGTGGTCCCGACACACACATACAGAAGAAACACACACAAACACCCATCAACATTTTGTTACAGGGAGACAGAGTGGGGTTTCCCCAAACACACACACACACACACACACAGTCACACTAACAGCACAGTACGCACACTGGACCTCGGCAGAGCCATCAACACTTGGAACTGCCCTAACATACTCACAAACGTTTCACCGACACACACATACACAAGAATCACACACAAACACCCATCGACTTTTTCTTACAGGCATACACAACGGTTTCCCGTGAACACACACACACACAGTCACACTTACAACACAGCACTCACAATGGGTATCCAGCAGAACCATCAACACTTGGAACTGCCTTAAAATATTGACAAATGTGGTCGCGACACACACATACACATGAAACTCACACAAACATCCATCGACTTATTCTTACAGGCATACACAATGTTTTCCCGCCAACACAAACACACACAGAAACACACACTGCCACACTCACAACACAGCATTCACACTGGCACTTGGAACTGCCACAACATACTCACATACGTGGTCTCGACACACACATACACAAGAAACACACACAAACACCCATCGACTTTTTCTTAGAAGCATACACTGTGGGGTTCCCCCAAACACACACACACACACACAGACACACACACACTATCACACTCACAACACAGCACTCTCACTGGGTCTCCAGCAGAGCCATCAACACTTGGAACTGCCCTAACATATTCACAAATGTGGTCCCGACACACACATACAGAAGAAACACACACAAACACCCATCGAATTTTTCTTATAGGCATACAGACTGGTTTCCTGCAAACACACACACAGACACGCACACACACTGTCACACTCACAACACACACTCACACTGGATATCCTGCAAACTCATGAAGACTTGGAACTGCCCTCACACACTCACAAATGTGGATCTGAAACACAATACGCAAGAACACACAAATACACCCATCGACTTTTTCATACAGGCATACACAATGGTTACCCGAAAACACACACACACACACACACACTGTCACACTCGCAACACAGCACTCACACTGGTCCTCGGCAGAGCCATCAACACTTGGAACTGCCCTAACATACTCCCAAACGTTTTCCCGACACACACATACACAAGAAACGCACACAAACACCCATCGACTTTTTCTTACAGGCATACACAACGGTTTCCCTTGAACACACACACACACAGTCACACTTACAACACACCACTCACAATGGGTATCCAGCAGAACCATCAACACTTGGAACTGCCTTAAAATATTGACAAATGTGGTCGCGACACACACATACACATGAAACTCACACAAACATCCATCGACTTATTCTTACAGGCATACACAATGTTTTCCCGCCAACACAAACACACACAGAAACACACACTGCCACACTCACAACACAGCATTCACTCTGGCGCTTGGAACTGCCACAACATACTCACATACGTGGTCTCGACACACACATACACAAGAAACACACACAAACACCCATCGACTTTTTCTTAGAAGCATACACTGTGGGGTTCCCCCAAACACACACACACACACAGACACACACACACTGTCACACTCACAACACAGCACTCTCACTGGGTCTCCAGCAGAGCCATCAACACTTGGAACTGCCCTAACATATTCACAAATGTGGTCCCGACACACACATACAGAAGAAACACACACAAACACCCATCGAATTTTTCTTATAGGCATACAGACTGGTTTCCTGCAAACACACACACAGACATGCACACACACTGTCACACTCACAACACACACTCACACTGGATATCCAGCAAACTCATGAACACTTGGAACTGCCCTCACACACTCACAAATGTGGATCTGAAACACAATACGCAAGAACACACAAATACACCCATCGACTTTTTCATACAGGCATACACAATGGTAACCCGAAAACACACACACACACACACACACACACACTGTCACACTCGCAACACAGCACTCACACTGGGCCTCGGCAGAGCCATCAACACTTGGAACTGCCCTAACATACTCACAAACGTTTTCCTGACACACGCATACACAAGAAACACACACAAACACCCATGGAATTTTTCTTACAGGCGTACACAGGGGGTTCGGAAACACACACAGACACACACACACTATCACACTCACAACACAGCACTCACACTGGGTCTCCAACACAGCCGTCAACACTTGGAACTGCTTTAACATAATCACAAACATGGTCCTGACACACACATATACAAATAACACACACAAACACCCATCGACTTTTTCTTGCAGGCATACACAATGGTTTCCTGCAAACACACACACACACACACACACACACAAAAGGCACACTCACGACAGAGCACTCACATTGGATCTCCAGCAGAGCCATGAACACTTGGAATTACCTTAACATATTCACAAACGTGGTCCCGAAACACACATGCAGAAGAAACACACAAAAACACCCTACGACTTTTTCTTACAGACATACACAATGGTATCCAGCAAAACACACACACACACACACAGACACTATCACACGCACAACACAGCACTCACACTGGGTCCCCGGCATAGCCATCAACAGTTGGAACTGCCCTAACATACTCACAAACGTGGTCCCGACACACACATACACAAGAAACACACACAAACTCCCATGGACTTTTACTTACAGTCATGCACAATGGTTTCCGCAAACACACACACACACACACTATCACACTCACAACACAGCATTCACACTGGCACTTGAATCTGCCCTAACATACAAACAAACGTGGTCCCGACACACACATACAGAAGAAACACACACAAACACCCATCAACATTTTGTTACAGGGAGACAGAGTGGGGTTTCCCCAAACACACACACACACACACACACACACACTGTCACACTAACAGCACAGTACGCACACTGGACCTCGGCAGAGCCATCAACACTTGGAACTGCCCTAACATACTCACAAACGTTTCACCGACACACACATACACAAGAATCACACACAAACACCCATCGACTTTTTCTTACAGGCATACACAACGGTTTCCCGTGAACACACACACACACAGTCACACTTACAACACACCACTCACAATGGGTATCCAGCAGAACCATCAACACTTGGAACTGCCTTAAAATATTGACAAATGTGGTCGCGACACACACATACACATGAAACTCACACAAACATCCATCGACTTATTCTTACAGGCATACACAATGTTTTCCCGCCAACACAAACACACACAGAAACACACACTGCCACACTCACAACACAGCATTCACTCTGGCGCTTGGAACTGCCACAAAATACTCTCATACGTGGTCCCGACACACACATACACAAGAAACACACACAAACACCCATCGACTTTTTCTTAGAAGCATACACTGTGGGGTTCCCCCAAACACACACACACACACAGACACACACACACTGTCACACTCACAACACAGCACTCTCACTGGGTCTCCAGCAGAGCCATCAACACTTGGAACTGCCCTAACATATTCACAAATGTGGTCCCGACACACACATACAGAAGAAACACACACAAACACCCATCGAATTTTTCTTATAGGCATACAGACTGGTTTCCTGCAAACACACACACAGACACGCACACACACTGTCACACTCACAACACACACTCACACTGGATATCCAGCAAACTCATGAACACTTGGAACTGCCCTCACACACTCACAAATGTGGATCTGAAACACAATACGCAAGAACACACAAATACACCCTTCGACTTTTTCATACAGGCATACACAATGGTAACCCGAAAACACACACACACACACACACACACACACTGTCACACTCGCAACACAGCACTCACACTGGGCCTCGGCAGAGCCATCAACACTTGGAACTGCCCTAACATACTCACAAACGTTTTCCTGACACACGCATACACAAGAAACACACACAAACACCCATGGAATTTTTCTTACAGGCGTACACAGGGGGTTCGGAAACACACACAGACACACACACACTATCACACTCACAACACAGCACTCACACTGGGTCTCCAACACAGCCGTCAACACTTGGAACTGCTTTAACATAATCACAAACATGGTCCTGACACACACATATACAAATAACACACACAAACACCCATCGACTTTTTCTTGCAGGCATACACAATGGTTTCCTGCAAACACACACACACACACACACACACACACAAAAGGCACACTCACGACAGAGCACTCACATTGGATCTCCAGCAGAGCCATGAACACTTGGAATTACCTTAACATATTCACAAACGTGGTCCCGAAACACACATGCAGAAGAAACACACAAAAACACCCTATGACTTTTTCTTACAGACATACACAATGGTATCCAGCAAAACACACACACACACACACAGACACTATCACACGCACAACACAGCACTCACACTGGGTCCCCGGCATAGCCATCAACAGTTGGAACTGCCCTAACATACTCACAAACGTGGTCCCGACACACACATACACAAGAAACACACACAAACTCCCATTGACTTTTACTTACAGTCATGCACAATGGTTTCCGCAAACACACACACACACACACTATCACACTCACAACACAGCATTCACACTGGCACTTGAATCTGCCCTAACATACAAACAAACGTGGTCCCGACACACACATACAGAAGAAACACACACAAACACCCATCAACATTTTGTTACAGGGAGACAGAGTGGGGTTTCCCCAAACACACACACACACACACACACACTGTCACACTAACAGCACAGTACGCACACTGGACCTCGGCAGAGCCATCAACACTTGGAACTGCCCTAACATACTCACAAACGTTTCACCGACACACACATACACAAGAATCACACACAAACACCCATCGACTTTTTCTTACAGGCATACACAACGGTTTCCCGTGAACACACACACACACAGTCACACTTACAACACACCACTCACAATGGGTATCCAGCAGAACCATCAACACTTGGAACTGCCTTAAAATATTGACAAATGTGGTCGCGACACACACATACACATGAAACTCACACAAACATCCATCGACTTATTCTTACAGGCATACACAATGTTTTCCCGCCAACACAAACACACACAGAAACACACACTGCCACACTCACAACACAGCATTCACACTGGCGCTTGGAACTGCCACAACATACTCACATACGTGGTCTCGACACACACATACACAAGAAACACACACAAACACCCATCGACTTTTTCTTAGAAGCATACACTGTGGGGTTCCCCCAAACACACACACACACACAGACACACACACACTATCACACTCACAACACAGCACTCTCACTGGGTCTCCAGCAGAGCCATCAACACTTGGAACTGCCCTAACATATTCACAAATGTGGTCCCGACACACACATACAGAAAAAACACACACAAACACCCATCGAATTTTTCTTATAGGCATACAGACTGGTTTCCTGCAAACACACACACAGACACGCACACACACTGTCACACTCACAACACACACTCACACTGGATATCCTGCAAACTCATGAAGACTTGGAACTGCCCTCACACACTCACAAATGTGGATCTGAAACACAATACGCAAGAACACACAAATACACCCATCGACTTTTTCATACAGGCATACACAATGGTTACCCGAAAACACACACACACACACACACTGTCACACTCGCAACACAGCACTCACACTGGTCCTCGGCAGAGCCATCAACACTTGGAACTGCCCTAACATACTCCCAAACGTTTTCCCGACACACACATACACAAGAAACGCACACAAACACCCATCGACTTTTTCTTACAGGCATACACAACGGTTTCCCTTGAACACACACACACACAGTCACACTTACAACACACCACTCACAATGGGTATCCAGCAGAACCATCAACACTTGGAACTGCCTTAAAATATTGACAAATGTGGTCGCGACACACACATACACATGAAACTCACACAAACATCCATCGACTTATTCTTACAGGCATACACAATGTTTTCCCGCCAACACAAACACACACAGAAACACACACTGCCACACTCACAACACAGCATTCACTCTGGCGCTTGGAACTGCCACAAAATACTCTCATACGTGGTCCCGACACACACATACACAAGAAACACACACAAACACCCATCGACTTTTTCTTAGAAGC